>NW_008237409.1:1380745-1388106 GCF_000691975.1 Corvus brachyrhynchos
CGCTGATGCTTTCATGACAGGCGTATAGCACAGCCCCGGGAAGACTCATACCGTGCATACCTCAGTGCTGTGACTAAGCCCGCACTGGGCTGGAGCAGCCGCAGCCTCCCCGCGCCACCCCGGCCCTGGTGTCACCAATTCTGCAGGTCCCATGATCCCAAAGTGCCCGTCTCCCTCCTGTTCCTGGCCTTGTTCCATATTTAATGTTTCATGTCCACCTGAGTCTGTAATTAAGGCATCTGCACCCCCAGCCGTGAGCCCGGGGTGCAGCGAGGGCTGGCGTTCCCAAGCCACAGGCAGCTGCCCACCAAAACCAACCCCAGCTGATCCCAGGATGGTTCCAGTGTACTTGGCTCCTTTCCTGCCTTTGGGTGCAAGTCACCCAAAAGGCCAAGCAAAAGAAAGGCAGTTTGGCTGTTTAATGTTAAAAGAGAAGTGGGAAAAACATTCCCAAGGTTTTACAGCTTACTGTGCCCTTTCCCTTGGCATTCCCAGTCTCAGTTTCTAGACTTTAATCTTCAACATGTAGTTTATTACTGCTGCTTTTCTTTAAATAGTAATAGTTTCTAGGAAATGCAGTCGCCGCATCCCTAGGGCCGCTGTTGGGCGTTTATCTCCTCTCTCGTGGTGAGGAGCTGATGGATATAGATCCAGGCAGCTGTGTGACCTTTACAGTCTCACTCGGAGTCCGGGGATGCGGATGTAAGATTGTTTCAAGTCATTTTGATTTTATTACAAACCAAAATACTTCACATTCAATGGCACCTCAGGTCCATAGGGTAATTACTCTTGGGGAACAAACAACACAAACCTCAACACCTTAGACAGGTATTGGTGCAGCTGTAGCTCAGCTTTTCCATGAGATCCCAAACTGGGGAGCATCCAACACCCCACCTGCTTTGGCTGTCAGGTTCCTATGGGACATTATTGCAGCATTACACCTTAGCAGGAAGCTGTCTGACAAACCATTTGCTGTGCAATAAACAAACAAGCTGCATCTGCAGAGAACCATCTTCATCATCCAACTGATTGCCAAATCCAAAAGTTTGGTGCTGAAGCTCATGGATCAGCTGATGTGATGGGGGTTGTGTTTGAGTAGTTACTTGCGGCACCTCCTCAGGCATGTCGCTGGTAACGCTGAGGGAATAAAACCCCACAAACAGGAACTTCATGCTCTCCACTCATTTTTTTGTGGGAGAAGATCAGGGTCCTGAGAAGCTTTTAATTCCTGTTCCCAAAAACTGCAGTGGCTGTAACATCCAGCCTTCCCAACAAGCAGAAGACTGAAACGGAGGGATTATATATAACTTGACAACCCCAAATCACGGGGGGAGCAGCTGAAGCTCCTTGGTTTTGGCAGAGCCCTCCTGCTGGGATATGTGCTAATACCACGTAAAAGTAACAACTGTTGAGGAGCTTCCCTGCCATGTCCTTTCCCATCCTTTATCACAATTAAGTTAAAAAGACTGGACCACTGCAAGCTCTATTTTTACACCCTCGGGCACATGCTGTCGCCTCTGAAAGCTGCTGCTGATTTAGGAAGGAACACAAGGAGGGAGGGAGCGCATTTCTATACCCTGTACTGCACAAAGTGTGACTCTGTCCTTATTCTGTGTCACCATCCGCATAAAAGTACCGTGATCCACTCTGTAGTCACAGGAGGTGTGAGGAATGAATGCCCATTCACGTTTAAGATGAGCTTATATGGCATGTGATCCTTCCCAGCGCTCCGAGGCAGCGCAATTCTGACAACAGCAGAGTCAAAAGGAACCCAGACAAATGTCAGCATTCATACAATTTAACAAAGCTCCCTACTTGTTTTTACAAAAAAAAAAAAAAGAAGCCCCAAAAGGTTTTAAACAAAAGGAAATGTCCTTCATTCAACACTGGTAAAATCTTTCAGCGCTGTCAAGGCGACTTCAAAGCCTCTCCACATCTGCCTGCTCCAGCCAAGCACTGCTGCCTGTCCTCAGGCCTTTGTGATGTACCCTTCTCTGATCAGGAAGTCATAGATTTTCCTGGTTTTGTTCACATCGATCTTGATGAGGGCTCGAGCCTGCGCCAGTCTCAGGCCTCCCTGTTTGTTGCATTCGTTCACTAAAGCAGCTTTATATTCCAAATAGGCTCCAGGGACCAGCCTCACCATCTGACAGAGCTGCAAGACAAAAGGTGAAGTTAATAAACACCAACACTTGTCATGTTCTTCCCTTCCCAGAGCCCTGCTGGGGGAGGAACACGGGGAATATTTTTCTGAGAACACTTCCAGTGTTTCTTTGCACAGGGGAGGCACACGGGAATGCCATGACGAGCTGTTTGGATCCACAGGTAGGGAGGGGAGGAGCCTGCTGGCTGCTGCATTCAAAAACATTCCTGATGGAAAAATAAAGGAGGAGGATGAAAGCAAGCCCTGGGCTCACAGGAGCACAGCTCTGAGTGTCCTGTGTGGGCGTTGCTCCTTCCAAAGCCCGGGAAGCACACATGCCAGACTTGGAAGCAGCAATTGGCCGGGAGCCAGGGAGGGCATCTGGCTGCTAATCCCCTGCAGACTCAGGCTCTAATACCTTCTACAAAAGCAGCTCTGCCGGCCCCCTCTGGAAGTCTGGCGTGGAAGCTGTGCAGGGAAGGCATTCCATGCTTGGAAGTTTGGTGAGGAATGGCTTTCCACAGCTCCTGAGCTGTTTGGCTGCACAGCTCCTGTTCAGCTCCCAAATACCAGCTGCCTTCCAGGAGCACAGCCTTGCTCCCGCTGGAGAAACTGTCTGTCTCCTCCCTTTAATAAGGAAACGCTTCATGCTCATTCCTCACGGATAGGAAATTGCAGAATTCCTCAGACCTCAGACTTTCTGTCTCAGCTGACCAGGAAATCAGATTCCACACACACACACACACTGATGCCCTGCCACCATTATTCCCGTGCCGAATGGAGCCAGAAATGCCAGTTCCACACGGAGCCGTGAGCTGATTCCCAATGCTGCCAGCTCCAGCCAAGGGAAACACACAGGGAGAGGGGAGGCTGAGATACAGCTGTGCTTCATGGGCACTGCAACCTGCCTTGGGCAGTCTAAGGACACATTAGGACTTCTATTAAAAAATAATAATCTCTTATTTCAATAGTTCTCCACTGAGTTAGAGGACAGGCCTGCACTGGGCTGAAAAACAACCAGTGTTCATTAAGAAAAATTAACCCCTCTGCTCAGGCCAGCCTCACAATGCAGGCAGGGAGATGGATGTTGTAACAGCACCAAAGAACACCCTGGTGCTCTGCTCCTTTCTCTGCTAAATCAGCCAGTTTGTGATGTATGTGTAGCACGGGAAATTAAGAAGCCAACTGGAAAACCTGAATGATTTCTGTGAGAAAGGAAGAGGAGTCAGGGCCTGTAACTGAGGTGATATTCACAGCTCCCCAGACATGGTGTGGGCAGCCCTGCACTGTGGAGACAGTTACAGAGATGATCTTTGCATGCTTTCCTCACCTCCTTCTCCTTCTCGTTGAGTTTCTCCGTGCCTGGCAGGCCTGTGAGGTTCAGTGGTGGGGCACTCCGTCTGCCTGTGGGACGAGAAAGGAAACGCTGGAGAATCGGAGCCCTTTGGAGGTGGCTGCTCCTGGGGTGTGTTAGGGAGGCAATTCAACCCAGTCTGAGCCAAGTGTTTACAGATAGGGTTATTTAGGGCTTAGCACAAGGCTCTGCTGATGTGACAAAAGGTTTGGTTTTGCAATTTTAAACTCTGTGAATGTTTCGTGAGACTGGTGAGCTGATGGTTTTTGGGAGGAACTGCAAGACAAAAGCTTTGTGTCAGACTGGCACTGGGCATGGCTCAGCTGGGCTGAGCCTCCTGACTATCCCAGCTCCAGGGAGGGTGTGCCAGGTGTGCTGAAAGCAGCACCTTGTAAGGATGCTGAGACTATTTATTGGTGTGATTAAGCAGCCGATTTCTCTCTGGCATTACTGAAAACTTCATGAGGCAGAGTTTTCTTCAAATGCCTTTCAATGTGATGCAGGTATTGCAAGGCAGGTACAGTTGGGGGATTTATTTTTCGTCTGTTATGATAAACAGTTCTGAAAGGAGTATTTATCACAGGGTCATCTGATATTTCTCACTTTTACTATTGTTTGTAACTTTACCTGGCACAGCCTAAACTTTCTCAAGGGCTTGCAGGTTTGGCTTTTTCTTCTAATAGTATTTTTTATGTAACTTGCAGAGCTCAGGACAAAGTTTGGGTTGTTTATTCCCATTGGAACAGTCTCCCACCCCTGCACTATGGGTTGCATATTTAGCATTGTCAGAGAGAGGTCTCTATCCCAGGATAACTTCCCAAATTTGGCAAAGTGATGAGACCTTGGGAAATGTGCCATTGTGTCTTCCCAAGGACTGCTGGCAGCTGCTCCAGACCCTGCCCTGCCCAGGTCCTGCCCCTGGCACTGGGAAGTCTCTCTGTCTCCTGGGCATCTGCAGGAACAGACGGGATCTGGCTGGGTGTGAGGAGCCTGAGCAGAGAGAGCTGAGGGACTGGAGAGGAGCTGGAGTGTGAGTCTGTGGGAGGTGTAAAGGAAGTTATTTCCCAGCACTGCTCCCTCTTCCTATGGCACGGGGCAACTGTGCCAGGATGAGACATGACAGAATTCGGTTTTACTCTTTTATAAACCCAAAAAATACCACACGCATGCAAACTACATTAAAGAAAACATTAAGGCTGCAAAGTCAAGAGCTTAGAATCTAGAAGTGAAGCATTAATTTGCCCTCTTGTATATTCAGAATGATGCAGCCTTTAATTAGAGCCACGTGGCAGCTCTTCCCCAGCATCCTGCCGTTCCCTGGGCAGGATGTTTGCCTAATTAGCAGCTCTATGGTATTTTGTTTGGGTTTTGTTCCACATGTGATGCTGCTTGTAAACACTGTGTGCTATCACAGCTCCACAGGCAACACAATCCCTGTGCTCCCAGGCTCTTCCCCTTCATGGGACACTGGATCCTTGACAAAAAAGGAAGTTCATCCCTCATTCCAGACCATCAGCTGGAGGACACTGTCCTCCCTTCACAGACTCTGAAGCCCTGAGATACACAAAGCTGTTTTTTCTGCAAAATACCAGATCTTAGCAATCGCCAAATAGGTTTAGAACAGTCTGTAGTGCTCTGACTCACTGCTTGGTATTCTGACCCAAATTTCCAAGGCTCCTGGAAGAAATGAGGAAGAACATATAGACCCAGTGTCCACCTCTGAGATGTTTAATTCAAGTGGTTTAACAGCATCCACATAAAAACTGGCTGTAGGGACAGAGCCAAAGCCAGTTTTCCCTGGCAACATTTAACAACCTTGTAATAAAACTTTATCCCAGTCTCAGTCACCCCATGACCTCAACAAATGGGATGGGAATTATTTAAGTCCTGTTTATGAGGACCTTGACTGACCCCTGAATCTGTCCTTACTGGGCACTGAAAGAAGATGGGGTCCTCCTGGTGGAGAAACCCCTAATTTGTGCTTACAGAATGTGAAAATTCTTTTGTTTCCTGCCTTGCTAATGTAGCTTTAGGAAGGGTTTTGACCTCTAGTCAGAAAAATACAGAAATTCATCAGAAAGTCCTGCAGGATATGTGAGTGGAATGACTTGCAGATTGCTGTAATGTTGACTTAAGCAGTGCTTAACTGTGAGGCTTGAGGACTGACACTTTGGCACACAAGAAAGAGTCAGAAAAAGGCTGTCAGACAGACATTACTGGGTTTTTAGCAGACATCATCTAACACTTACCTGTAGTTGAAGGAACGGGTACCGTGGGAGTCAGGCCAGAATCACTGAAAAGAAAGGAAATTTTCAAATTGCCTTCGTGTTTTTTGAGAATAACTGCATGTGTTGGCCCTGAAAGTGCTTCTTCCACAACTTGTAATAATTACACAATTCAACTTGCATAACCCAAACCCTGACTAGGAGTCAACAGGATTTATAAATATTTAGTGTTCCCACATTGAAGAGTATGTCTGAAACCTGTTAAAAAACCCAACGAGGAAATGTGGAGGGGATCACAATTAAAAATACAGTGGAGACTGAGGGGGGAAATTCCAAGCCATGTCCTGCATACAGGATGCACTTCCTTTATGCTGCTCCTTAAATCCAAGAGCTCATGCAGGGTGATGACACATTAATAATGCTGCTACATCTAAAATCATCTGAAATATTTCAGGTGTCAGCTGTGCCCTCATTAATATCCACAAAGGGCTCATTTCCCTCCGTGACTTTATGAACAGCAGTTCAGTTCCTGAAATATAAAACCGAGGGGTTTGAGTCCCTTCCTTTGCCTGCACTCAACAAGCACTATTGCTGTCACCCACTTTTCTGCCCTTCGAATTTTGCAGGCTGTTCCTACTTTAATAAATTGGGAATGAATTTGTTACTATCAGGCAGGAAAATGTGTTTGATGCAAACCAAACCACAGAATCCCAGGAAGGTTTGGGTTGGAAGGGACCTTGAGGCTCGTCGCGTCCCATGGGCAGGGACACCTTCCACTGGAGCAGGTTGCCCCAAACCCCATCCAAGCTGGCCATGGGCATTCCCAGGATGGCTCAGGTTCCCTGGACACCCCGTGGCAGTGCTTACATGTCTGCCTGGCGGCTGAGCCACTGCTGGCAGGCGCTGCTGTCCTGGATGTACTGCAGCACCTCCGAGAGCATCGTGCGCTTCAGCCGCTCCTCGTCCCGGCTCTTCTTCAGGTGGTCATAGGTCCGGGCACCTGTGGCACACACACACCCTGCCCTCACCACCTGCCTCACCTAGAAAGTCCAGACTGGCTTTTCCCTGCTTCAGGAAATATTGGAAAGTTCTCTATTTCTGGCCCAACCGCTGCTGTTCTCCCTCGTGATGACTACTTGGCACCAGAAGGGATTAGATTCCACCCTGCACCCTTCCCCCTGTTAATTTCAGGCCAAAAACAAACAAAAAAAGGCTTCCATGATCTAATTCCAGGATAAAACAGGACATTTAATTGATGTGGAGGTCTTAGGCCTCTCTCCAGATATCACATGTGTCAACAGCCAGGGGAAGCGTCCCGAGATGAAGCCCTGAGACCACTGTGCCCTGACATAAATATTTTTTAATGAAGCTTTTGCAAAGTGGTGCCCAGAGCAGAGCTGTGTTAGACACTGTGATCTCCAAGCTGATGGCTCAGATCAGCTGTGAACCAGCCCAGCTGGACTGTGCATCATTGCTGAAGCCTTACTCAGTTCCAGACCAGGAAAACGCCTCTCCGAACTAAGTGTCTTTTTATTCAACACATCCTGAATGTTGTAAAATCATCCTTCCCTTCCTTGATGGATGGGAATGGAATGAATAATGCATCAGGTACTTACTGAAGAAATTGGTGATTCCTGCT
>NW_008237409.1:1388152-1408340 GCF_000691975.1 Corvus brachyrhynchos
CCTGCTGCTCTGTATTCCTGGAGTCTCTTTATTTCCCTGCGCAGCTCAAATTCCACTGTTGGACCCCAGCAGTTGGCAGGAGGGAAAACCAAAGAGCAAAAGTGGGTCAGTGGGGTGGACTGGGAATGTGGCTCTTTGCTATTTGCCTGCACAGGTCAGCTCTGAACACACAAACCACAGCCAGGGTTAACCTCCCTCCACAAGATCTCAGACTCCCTGTGTTCCAATGCTCCTCAGACACAGATTTCAGCTGGTTTCCAGCCTTTGTGTGCTCAGAAAATGCATTTTCTCTTCATGCTTTGATAGTCCTTTTGCCATACCCTGGACAAGGCAAGTAACAATAATGTGGGATTTCTGGAAGGCATTTCAATAGATTTGAGGAACTACTCCAGCCAGGCACCTTAGAAATCTAATATTCTCTTGGAACTACGATTTTCCTAACTGGACCTTCCAAAATTTCTCTTTGCAGACAATTCTTTTCCTGCAGTCAGTAAGATGAAATTGTTAAATGTTTCTTTTGCTCAGAGATATTTCCTGTCTGTTGCTTTCATCATCTGCCTCCCAGCACTGCTCAGTTTTACAGGGAGCAAGTTTCCTTGTGAATTTATTTCCTGCTGCTGCTCAGGAGATCTGTGTAGTGCCTTGTACCTGACTGTCAGGTTCACCTGAGGATCTGCTGCCACTGCAACAACAAAACCAGGTTCCAGGAGCAGCACTCCCATGCAGGACTCATGCTTTTGCAGGATCATGCTTTTGGTATTTCATACAGGGTGTCCTGAAAACATGGGCACAACTGTGTAAATGCTCTGTTCTTTCTAATGAGCAACAGTTCTCCCAGTTTAAGTCACAGAATGAAGCAGGATGTGGTGACTCGGACTGGAATCTGCCTAAATGCAGGTTATGGGATGATTCAGGGATGGAACAATGCCTCTCCCCTAAGGTAAGGACATAATGACCACTGCACTATATAATTATGTGACATACAATAGTTTAACGTGTGTCTTTCAAAGAATTCAGTTTGCTGCCAGCTCCCAATCTCTCCACACAGCCATAATATAGGGATTTTATTCTTCCCCTGATACAGAGTCCCAGTAAATAAACAGTGGTCTTTAGATAAAAAAATATTACCTCCAACACGTGACCAGAATGTTCAGTCAACTGAAAACTCAAACAAAGAGCTCGGACACAGTTTAGTGGAAAAAACCCACTCGCTGCCCGTTCAGTGTATCAAACCACAAATGTATTTGTTTTCCTGAGGTAGTTAGATGGGGGAGGAGGAGAAAAACCACCTCCTGCCCTCCAGGAGAGGGATATATTTAGGGAACAGATGATGCAACCTGTCCCCGTGGGCTGCAGAGCCCTGCCGGACTCACGCGCGTGGCTCTCGATGAACTTGTCGTGCTCCACGGGCCCCAGGATCCGGGCAAACCTTCTCATGGTCTCGTACAGGTCCTGCACCTCCTTGGGGTAGCGCCTTTCCAGAACTACAGGGGAGGAAGTACCACATGTTACCCCTCCTGCTGCCACCCCTGTGGGGGATGACGGGAGCACCAGCCTCGGCACTGCCTAAAAATCCACATTTGGTCATTCTCGGCCATTTTGGTGTCACAACTACAGATTGCTTAGTAAAAAGCAACCAAAGTTACAGCCCTTAAAATCCTTAAAGCATGAGGGGTGATATTTCAATGTTGTTTGGTCATTTCTCACAAGAGTGAGGTGCACCTTAAAGGCCTGGATTTCACCTTCCCCCTTTCCCCCACTCAGCAGAGCCCAACATGCTTCTGAAGGGCAACTTTGAGGCAATAACCAAAACACTGAGCTGGGAGTAGTTAGAACCAGACAGCTGGAGAGAGTTGGGGCAGGAAATCTGCTGGAATTTAGAACATCTGAATATGTTCCAGTATGAACAAACCACACTGGTGACCTGGAAATGGTGAATGTGTGAAGTTCTGCCACTTTGAAGGGAAGCAGTTACACCTGATACTCACTCTGAAATTTTCTGAGGTTGATCAGGCCATGATCTCTTATAATTCTGGAAATGAAAGAAAATTATATTAATACAGGCCATTCATTACTCCTGCATTGCCTCGCAAACACAAAGGCTTCAGAAGAAACTTTGATTTAGACCATCAGAGGGGTCTAAAACTAAACATGAATGAAATTTCCATAAGCCCTGGGCTGGCTGGAATGGAAACATGATGCAGTGTGCCTTTAATCAAGGTAAATTTTGGACAGTGGTGTGCATTAGCCCTGAGCACAAAGGGAGCTGCAATCCCTTTAAAGGTTGGAAATGGCTTCTTTAGGCATAGATTTCACATCTACAGCACCTTATAACTTGTCCTTCCAAAATCAGAGGTAATGAATGTCTCATGAACATGATTTCCAGCTTCGGACAGACACAAACATCCCTCTGCTAAAGCACAGGGTAGGGCTGGACTGTAAATGCCACCACTGGGAACAGGGGAAAGGCATTTTTCCACGGCAGCTTGGATTTTAAAGAGATGATGGAGGCAACTCTGGGTTTGAACTGCTCCTGATGGGACCAGGGGAAGGAGCAGAGGGAAAAGCAGGTGCCTGATAAACACCTTTGTCACCAGTCTGAGCAGTGCCACGTGCTCATTGCTCTGTGGTGACTCCACTTTGGCAAATAAGATACCACAGAGCTGGGCTGTCAAGGTCAGGTCAGGACTTGCTCTATAAAATCCATTTCATTTCCTTTGGTGTGTACAAAACCCTCCTGTCCTGTGCAGAGTCACCTTTCTGAGAGTGACATCAGCATTTTTGTGTCATTCTCCAGATTTTTGTCCCATCCTGCTGTAGAAACTTCACAAAACCTGATGCTGATGTAACCACAAGGGTTATGAAGAGCCCTGCAGTACTCTCCTTTAGTATGACAAGATTGATCATCATGGAAATCACACCACATAAATACTTTTTATTTATGGATTATAAAGGACCAGGTCAATCCTTCCTGTCATTCAGCAGAACTGTGTAGTTTTATGAGAAGGACTGGAGCAGCTCCACTTCAAATCACTAATTCTTCCAGGGAGTAATCCAGCAAGATATAATTTAAAATATTGAACAAAGTATTTCAAAGTTATAATAAAACTTAATTTAATTAATAGATTGAGTCATTCTAGAACACTGTCAAATGAGCTGAATAAAATATTCAACCCCACGTCAGCAATAGAGTTATCCTCAGTGTGGAAACCAAACTTAGGGACCACTAGGAATTAAAAATAATGATGCAAATATTTCTGGGGAAAAAGTGGGAGTCCAGCAATCAGTCACAGTCTGGCAGGATTTTTTTTCTGTGAAGTAGGAAATTAATGATGTGTAATCCATCAGCGTTGCACAGGGAAGGAAAGAACACAGTTACTGCTTCACAACTCACTTTTTCCGTCTCTGTCTTTCCTTTAACCTGGAATGGTAGATATCTACAACTGCAATCTTCAGAGCTGCAAAACAAAAAGGTTAAAGAATTCATAAGCAATCACTGCAGGAGGCTGAATGTCAAGCTTTTATGTTCACGTTAGGCTGGAATGGTCACTGCTTTGCTGGTTTAAAAATCCTGAGGCAATTTTACAGGGGCATCAACCCATTAGAGGCAAACCTGCAGTGCCTCCTACCTGGGGAAGGTTTCTTTTGCTTACTCCTGCCAAATTCATCACTGTAAATACACTCATGTAAACATGAACCCGGGCAGATCCTGAGAACTCCTTTCCTCTTCCTTCTTGGACTGTTTTGCTATCAGCACTTATTTGTTCCTTCATACCTGCAATTGCCAAGCATTCCTTCTCCTGAAAAAGGATTTAAGGATCTGAGGTACCATCTTTGGGCAAGGCTTCTTTGGGCAAAGGCTTCTTTGCACAGAACAAGGAACTCCAAGAACCAGACACAGTTCTGAACTGTGAGGATTCAAAGTAGCCTTTGCTACAGTTCTTAAAAACATCTGGAAGATTCCAGCTTGTTAACTTCCAAACTTATCTGTCTGCCAGGAGAACAAAGAATAGTTCAGGACAGTGTGAAGAAGCCCAGGAAAAAGCCATGCTCATTAGAAATCACATCCTTCCCAAAATCAAACCTGTCTGCAGCCTGGCTGAGCCACTCACGGAGCCTGCAGCTCCCCTCTCCTGCAGCCATTAGCTTAATGAACTTCTTTTGGGGCAAATTCGTGAAAGACAAGATAAAGAGACACCTATTGCCTTCCCTTCCCTCGCTCTGTTAGGTAACACACAAATTCTAGGCCATTAAATGAGTGTAGAGGTGGCTGGTGTAGTGGTTTTTTTGACTTTACATTAATCATTTCCATGTGCTCTCGGAAGGAAGAGGCTCAAGGCTTGGTTTAGAGGCTGTGACACAACAACCAGCCCTTGGAAATAGGGGAACTGGGATGACCCAAGGGGGACAGAACCCAGGATCCATTTCTCTCTGTAGTTACACAAAAAGAGCAAAACTGATAGTGGCAGCTTATTGATTGCACTCTCGCATAAATAATTAATAATGCAATTAAGAAGTGTGGTTATGTGTCTATTTTAAATATGCATGTAGGTGTAAACACCAGGAAGCCCCCAGCCTCTGGGAAATTCATCCCTGCATCCCTCTGGGTAATCAAATTTCATACAAACAGGGACAGCTGAACCCAAAGGCTGTGGGGATTTGCTCAGGAGCTTGATCCCAAGCAAAAAACCCTTCAGTTTGTCCCAAATTGATTTGATGTTAATCTAGGAGTAAAGGATTCTGTATGAGATAGGAGGGATGCTGCAATATTCCTACTTATTTTTCCAAATTTCTTGCATTTTCCACATCATTGTGTATTTTCATAGCGAGGTATGTAAGTTTCCTAATTTAAGAACAAGCAGAGATAGCAAATTCTCCTTCGTGCTAAAATGTGGGGACGAGAAATTGGGAATGCAGCAAGTTAAACATGAATGAAATCCATTAGGAAGGGTTGGAATTGGTGCCAATTTATGGAAAATATTTTTGTAGTTTTGAAACCCTCTGCAAGCTCAGCCAACTTGTTATTTTCTGGGGTTTGTGTGGGCAGAACTTAATAAGTACATGCAGAAACTGCACTGGAGAACCTCTATAAATATCACAAGTAATTATGCACCTCTAACCATCGAGTTTTGATGCTTTCACCTGAGTGCACATTATTCTAAAGAAATGATGATCAGCTGGGAAGAGGAAGGAACAAATGAAGGGAAAAAATGGAGCTTCTGCTTCCAGTGAAATTAGTATTTCCTGCCACATGCCCTTTTGGAGGGGCTTTTGTTTTTAATAGACATATTCACACAGGACCAGGCGATTACCAAATCTGGAATGCATGAATAACTCCGACTACTACACTGTTACACACTGCATGGAAATGAGAGAGGAGATGCTGGGGGAATGAGAATGATTCCTCCAGCTTTCCCCCATGGATTCTAGCGGGGAGGCAGCTGTTTGTCCTGGGAATGTGAGATAATCCAAGCTGACACCGTGCTCAGGGTGTCCATTCTGGGCACTGATAAGGCTCCTTGCCATGCTCGGTGCAGCTCTGAAGGACCCACTGATAGGCAGCAATTCAAGGCTCCTTCCTCCATTCCAAAAAAAACCAAACCCAAATATTTTGGTTTCTCCAGAGTGTGTCCAAAACAGTTTCTTTGCTTTTCATTCCTCTTCAGCCTCATTTGGCCTGCAGGAAACTTTGTTGAACGCTAATGAGTGAGAGCTTTGTTTCATGGGAGCGAACCTGCCTTGGCAGGCGAGGCCCAGATAATGGGAAGAATGCAAACTAATCCCAGTAAACAGCCTGTGTGACCAGTGTGTGCTGGGCTTGGGACAAACTGAAGGGCTGCAGTCCAAATTCTCCCTCCCTGGAGGACAGCAGGACCCATGGCAAACAGTTATCTGTCTTTGGAGCACGGCAGGAACGTCCACAGGAGAATAAACACCATGTTCTGTCGACAAGGACACTGACTGCCTTGCAGCTTAAAATCAAATTTCCCTGCCAGTTGCAGCCTATTTCCACTCACTTCTAAATCTGTGGTTTCAGCAATTACTTTGCAGTGTTAGAAGTGAAAATCATTTACATGAGAAGGGGGGGAAAAAAGCTGGGAAAAAGATAAATTACCAACGTTCTAATTCAGCCTGATGAAAACTTGTAGTTCATTAAATATTCAAGCACTGTGGGCTGAATTAGGGTTGTAACTGGTTGGTGCTTTTGATCTGTCCATTATGTTTTTGTGTAACTGCAATATATATTTGCATGCCCTTACTGTACTGCCAGCACTGAACAAAAGAGAACAATTCCAGAATTTAATTGAAACATGAGAGATTTCATACAATTTTGGCCATCTTGCTAATACCAAGAAGTGACTGAGTGATGTCTGTGACCTCCTGTGGGGTGGGAAGAGCTGGTGAGGCAGCAGGTACAGGTTCTGTGCTCCTCCTAAAAGCTGCCTGGGAGCCTTTCCACCTTGCATTAAACAGCATTTTCTTGTGGGAATACCAGTAACTTGTTTAGAGTAACGCAGGGAATCTAACAGGGAAAATACATGAGATAAATCTATAAAGATATATTTCATAGAAAAGATATAATAAATCAGAAAACAGATCTAGCTCAGATCTAGAACTTCTTAAAAAATAATTTTTACAAAATACTACGGAAAGCAGTGTGGGAGAAAGGGAACAAGGGGGAATTCCACTCCAATGGAAGCACAAATATTCCTGTGGGATGTGCAGCCTCGGCACTGCAGCACTGATCTGTGACTGGTGCACCAAGAGAAGGAAAGAGAGACCACAGGAACTGTACTGGCTGGGGTGTTCCCTGGGCCCAGCCTGAGTGACTTGCAGAAAATGCAGTAGGAAAGTAGTTTTCAAAAATGAATCTTGAACCCAGTGAGGTTTAATGTGTGGCAGGAAAACAAATGGAGGATTTTTTCCCCAACCTGAGCCTTAATCTCTGCTGCGAGGCCCCGTTTGGGTTTCTCTGGGCTATAAAATGTGTTAAACCCCTGTGTTACATCCTCACACCCAGGTTGCCTCACAACCCTCTCTGCCCGTCAGCTACAAAGTACAAAGGCTCCTTAAACCACCCCTGCTCTCAGAGCCACGTGTTGAGCCATTTTCTGCACCATGGGCTCCTACAATTGGGTTGCAAAATTCTCTCAAGCAAAGCCGGCAGCTGAGCCCTTTAAAACTGCAGGACAGGGAGGATGTGGCTCCTTCCTTTTTTTGTGTTAAATCACAGAAGGGAAAGATCTCATTCCAAATTTTCTAGCAAAGAATTCTTTCTCTCCCTGAGATGCCTCATGTGAAAGGGAAACAGCTGGCTGGACCCTGGGACTTCATTTTTGCGAGGCTTTCTCTCTCACATGGGCAGATCTGGGACAGCTGTGGGAAGGCAGATGCCAGAGTTCCTGGGCTAAGAGATCCAAAATGCAGCTGGTCACGCTCCACAACCTCTGCCAAACAGTTTGCACAGAGCAAATGCCTGACATCCCTTCCCAAACACTGAAGACAACTGAAGGATGGACTAGGGAACATCCAATGAAATTACCAGGCAAAAGATTGGACAGACGAGGGGGAAGTATTTTTTCACACAACACATAATTAAATTGTGAACTCCTAATTCGATTGTGGAAGTCCCTGTTGCAGGATGTGCAGGAGGACAAGCAGATCCAGCTCCAGCAGGAGTTAGCAGAGCTCCTGGAGGATGGGCCCCTGGCAGAAGAGACCTCAAATGGCTGAACTGTGCCTGGGAGGAAGGCAGGTGTGAGGGGAGTGCTGCAAAACCCGATGGATTGAACACGAATCTATCAATTAATGTGCACAAATAGGAGATTATTTTGCTTTTCCAGTTCACCAGGAGCCAGAATAGGACAAAACAGCAGAGAGCTGGCACATGGAATCCCTGCCATGGCCTCAAGCCAGTCCCCCTCTCAATAAATGCTGAAAGGGGAGAGACTGACATACGACTCTCATAACCTTCCTGAGCCAGGGGAGTTTGCATTCCTAAAGCTCCTGCGTACACTGCTCAACTTCAAACTGGTGTTTTTTAACTTTGCCAAGACTGTAACAGGATTTGTCTGTCTCCAAGGGATGCAAAGGCTTTAGCTCAGAACTGCCTGACACAGATGGCAGAATTCTGAGGCATAAACACAGGACTTTTAAACCCTGTGTGTACTTACAAATGTGGGGAAAAGCAGGATCTTTTCCTCTCTATGGATTAAAATGTCACTTTAGTAATTCCTGTTATTTCATATTATTAAGGCAGCCACGTTCACAGAAACTCAGAGCAGGAACTGGGCTCATACAATCATCTTCTTCACATTAAAAAGGAAGTTGTCACACACAGGTGATGCTACTCTAACTCAGGGCATGTTGAACACATGAAAAATCACACAGCTTCAAGAGTCCAACACTTTTAATGTGTCTCATATAGTCTTCAACTCCACACCTCCTTGCTGCCTGCATTAATACCTACGCTGATACATTTAATACATTAAAACCCCAAACATTAAACCCCATACATTAGAAGTGTATGTTCACTTTCAAAGCATGTGGAGAAAGAGACCCAATGAAAAGCTGCACAGGCATCTGAAACAGTTTCGAGCCTGGGTACAGAAATGTGGCACTTACCATGCAAAATGTCTGAATCATCTTCTACAAAATCAATATCTCTCAAATCCCACTCAGCATAGTTGTCAAACTCCTGTTCAGAGGTGATTAATACATTGTCATTAACTAGCACTAAAACATTGGCCTCTGGTTTCAGAACATGCAGAAGGACTGGGAGCAGAGATATTTACTCATATACAGGGTACAAGGTTCCATCCTTGGGCAACAAACCCCACAGGGGAGCTTTACCTGGGGAATGCGTCAATGCACCCCCATGGCTGCAGCTGCAGCAGGATGTTGTGACAGGACAGTGGGAATTAATGAGGTAATGACTCCCTGACTGTGATGGAAATGAGTCACAGAATGTCCTGAGTTGGAAGGAACCCACAAGGACCACCAAGTCCAACCCCTGGCCCGGCTCAGGACACCCCCAAGCGTCCCCTCCATGTGCCTGAGAGCTGTGTCCAGGCACAGGGTGTGATTGTGGGGATGGCCCCGTGCTGATTCTGCTCAGAGGTACAAAAACGAGCCCGTGCATGGCTGAACTCATTCCTCCATGGACAGGAGCAGGAACTGGGGCCTTGGGCCCCCAGCCAAAAGCATGGAAAGCAATGCAGGTCTTCCAAGAGATGTCTGGAGCAGACCTGTGTGTGCTTCCCTCAGGCAGGTGACAGTGCTGGAGCTGATCCTTTGGCCGAGCATCCAATTTCCAGCACCCAGCCCGCTCAGCAGGGCCACCCCTGGCTGGACATCTGGTGGCAGCAGCACGTCCTGCAGCCTCTCTGCTGCCTCTCCCGGCTCTGCAGGCCACCAGCGCCACCTCTGTCACCAAACCCTTAATTAATCCAGAGGTTTAATCATGGAATATCTCAACTTGGAAGGGACCTGTAAGGGTCACAGTCCAACTCCCTGCTCCTCGCAGGATAACCTTAAATTAAACCACAGGACTAAGAGCATCCCTCAGTCCTGTGGCCTCCTGTGATGTTTTTAAATGAAGAGCAAAGACAGGCAGGGGCAAACAGGGTGTGTGTGCTGAGCCTGCACCCAGCAGCAAATTTAAAGTATGGGAGGAGAGTCATTCTTACCTCAACGAAGTCAGCTCTGGCTGGCATGTACCCAGCCATGTCCCTGGAGAGCAAGGAATCAAAGGTGGGCCGTGGGGGATCATCAGCAGCTGAAAAAAACCAAAGGTTTTCACTTGTTGAGTAGGGCTTGGGATCTTCTTTTAAGGATCTGTAAATAAGTGTTTATTTTGCAGGAAAAGTGGGAATAATTAGGTGAAGAAAAATACCCTGATTGGGCTTTTATTCAGTGTTATAGGCAGAAAAGACAGAGTTCATCCAGAGAAAAATGCAGCAGTCTGAGATCTTCATAGTATTCTCAAGAGTCAAACACAAATTCAAGGTAATAAACAGGTAATAAAATGTAAACTTTACATTTTGGAGCTCAGCATCCCCCTCTAAACCTCTGCAGCTCCCTGGGGCTCAGTGTGCAGGTTCTTTTAGTTAATAGGAACAGGAGTGTTAAATCTGCCTTCTTCTGGGGGCCATTGACAGAGCTGCAATTAAAGCCAGAGAACTCCCAATTTTTACAGCTCTTCCCAGCTGAGGAGCTCGGTGTTTTACAGACAATAATAGTCTGAGGCTCACAATGCACTTGTGCAGGAGCTGAGTGTTGTGTGTCTCACGGCACAGATAAAGCAGGCTGAGGCACAGAGAGTTTGTCTTGGCCCAGGGCACATAAAAAAATCAATAACAGCCAGGGACAGAACCAAAATTGCCCAGTTCCTGCTGTTTAGCTCTAACCACTTTACTGGGAAATGTAAAGCTCCAGACACCCAGCAACTGCCTCACCCAGAGAGGCTGGGGAGCTCTGGAATGAACAGTTGCCAGACTGGGGGAATGCTGAAGATGTGAAATGCAAGGAAAACTGAGAATTTGTTAACTTGCTGCAATTTAGCTCAGACTTTTTAACAGGCAGTTTTCAAGAGAGAGGTGTGAAATCAGCACAGTTGAAAGGAGTGATTTTATGGCAAATTAAATCAGCAGTTAGGCCTGGGACACAGTGTGTACACAGTGATGTGCACATGCTCAGAGGGAATGTTTAAAGGCAGAACAGGGCAGGGCAGGGGCTGGACAGGCTGAGAACCACACTGGAATCTACTGTGAGGGACACACATGAAGGAGCTTTGGGGTGGATTTTAATCCAGTGGGTACAAACATCCAGGTTCCTGCTGGGGTGATTTCTGTGTCCTCTGGCTATGCAGGAACTTCTGCTTTTGAGACCCTGCTGTTTGTGTCAGACCATGCTGCTCCCTGCCTTTTCCCATGGAACTGGCAGCCTCGTCTGTGTGATACACCCAGGAATTAATCCAGTGTGAAGAGAACCCTGCTCCTGACATTCTCCAAGCCAGTTATCAGAACAGGTTATCCCTTTGGGAATGAAAGCAAACAGCATCTGTGGTGCCTGTCCTTCCCAGAGCTGCTGATCCCAGCCTTGGCAGAGCAGGGACCTCGCAGGGAAGCTCCCTGTGAGTGCAGGGCAGGGATACTCACACTGGAAAGGAATGGCAGTCTCGTTGTGCTGAGCCTCCTCTGCCTGCTTCAGCAAACAGGGGGTTGTTGATGAAGTGTTTCATGTAGTGCTTCTCACACTCCTCCTTGGACTTGGTGCACATCTGGTTGGCCACGTCCTGCCTGGAGTGGGGAGAGGGGGAGGCTTCATGTGAACAACACAGAAATGTTGGGGTTTTTTTAATTTCTCCAGTGGGAAAAGGTAATTTTGGACAGGAGATTGGTTGTATTGTGTGCAGAGAACTGGCCTGTGATGGTGCCTGAACTCACACTCTCAGCACCAACACTCACACGTTTGATACGGTGCCAGGGAGCTCTTTTTGGGTGCCCATGAACAGTGCAATTCACTGTTTTCATATGGGAAATCCTCTGGCTGATGCAATGTACCACATCTTTAACAGCCTTGAAATCTACTGCTGTTATTTGAGAGCTTTTCACACATTTCACTGGCTCCAGGTAATAGTAAACTCTGTAACCAGTTTTCAGTCTTCCGACAGCAGTGTGCACCTAAGAACTCTCAGTTCTGCTTCTGTGAATTCTGGGGTTCTGTACTCTTAACACAACTGTTTTTAATAAAGAAGAAGACAGATAACTCATGAACACAGGATCTGACACCCCAGCTTTCCACTTTAGCTGCTAAATTAGTGTCTCACCCACAATAAGTCACTGAACAATGTGCACTGATGAATTCAACAGTGAGATCCAGGGAAAAGAGAGGAAAAACTGCCCATCACTGAACGAAATTGGCTGAGCCACTGAATCCTCACCAGTTCCCAAATCCACAGTCCATCACAGCTTCCAGGAGAGACATTTCCTCCTGAGCTGTCCAGTTGGGATCCAGGACAGGGAAATCAGATGTCTGGAGAAGAAAAAAGCAGAACAAACTGTGATCCTCTGTTCCAAGCCACCTCAGGAAGAGCAGAGAAGTTCTGAACCACGGGGCCACACAGGAGATAATTCTGGTACTTTTAAACTTTTACAAAACCTGATTGAATAATTATTGGATTCCTTAGGGCGTCAGGGCATCAACCACAGCAAACACTGGTATATTTGTGTCTCCCAGCTGCTATTACACAATGTTATACTAGGAAACACAGTAAAAACTGCTGGAGACTTTAAGAATTATTAGTTTTGAGGAAGGAAAAACAAGCCTAGAGAAAGAGAAGTTGATTTACATGGTTAAAGAACTGTAAGTCTAGTGATAGCATTGTGCTCTCCAGGCACAAGAAGAAGATGCAGCTTTAAATGACTCCACTACTCCATCCTGTTCTGGGTGGATTTTTTTCTTTTTTTAGTAGTTTTAAACCTCTGAATCAAAGAATTGCATCACTCAACCTTTCAATGTAATATGAGTAAGCAAGGTCTAACTCCTGGGAAGCTGAGAGAGCCCAGGACTGAGTAGGTGTTATCCAAAAGGAATATTTACCATTATCTCATAAGTATGATCACTTTGATGTTTCTTGTATTCAAATCCTCGGGTGAAACACTGCAGAACAAAAGATCAGAATTGTGTTACTTCTGCCCTGAAACGATTTTCACTGCTCCCTTTTTAAAGTTTTATTATCTGACCACGGGGTATCCAAAACTGACCACCTGATACATTAAATTTTTCTGATTTAATTTGAGCAAACCCATAAAATCATGTTAAATCTTTGTAGCTTGCTTATCTTTTGCCCCAAGACATAACTCCTGGGAATCCAAAAATTTTTCGTTAAGCATTAAGGTGAAAAAAGTTTGGTGTTATAGCTTGAATAGCACCTTATATATAATAGCACCATATATAGTTTGATCCTTCCAGGAAGAGAACACATAGCATTTAGTAAGTATTGAACACAAAGTTTCCCTTTAATCCTGGCTCTCTGATTAAAAGCACCAGGTTTGCAGCTGTTTTTAACAGTTAAATTTCTGACTTTTAAAATACAGGTAAGTGAGCAAAAATACACCCAATATGCAAAATAGGGGTTTGTGTATTTTGTACAGAGCTGAACACAAGGCTCAGCTCTTCTTTCACTCTTAGAGGTTACTGCCAATTTTTAGTCATAATAACACAAAGTTATTCACTTATTAATTACACCAGCAGTACTTTCTGTGGTTACCAGCTCACACACAGAATTTTTAAAGAACTGCATCTGGTCACAAACAATTACTGTCAATATTGCAGCTTCTCCTTTTCTATTTGGGAAGGGAAAAAATGCATGGGGGGTGTTTCTGGATGGGATTTTCTTTTCCATGCCACAAAGGATGACAGAAATGATACTGCCCCAGACATGCAGCAGCACGTTGGGTCACCCCAGGCTGAGTGAGGTGAGTGAGGTGGTTTGGCTGCTGCACAAAGACCTCCTTCCCCTGCCCATGCCTCAATCCTTCACCCCCCAAACCCCCTTTGTCATTTCCCCATCCCTGAGCAAACAAGAGTGTTGGAGAGGGCGGTTATTAACGTGTTCCTGGACAGCCTGGCACCAGGCAGGCCTTGGATGGCTCTCTCAGAGCAATGAAAGGCTCTGCCCTGCTGCTGGCACTCACCTGCAGGCACAGCAGGAAGGGAGGGGGCCCACACTCCGCACACTTCACGTAGGGCTCCGTCAGGTACGAGGAGCAGCCTCGGCACGGGGGCTTATCAAAGGGGTCATCTGGGAAAACAGGGAAATCTCCTGTGACACGAGCACAGCACTGCCTTGGCAGCCCCTAAATTCACCTGTGCCCAGCCCCAGCAGCTGATGGTGCTTGTGGGTCCAGCTCAGGATGTTCCATGATTATGGATTTTCAGTGAACTCAACCGTGCAACAAAATAAATAAGACTCTCAGGTTATAATGGCTCCAAACTCAAAGAAAACAGGGTTAGATGGGATATTGGGAAGAAATCCTTCCCTGTGAGGGTGCTGAGGCCCAGAGCAGCTGTGACTGCCCCTGGATCCCTGGCAGTGTCCAAGGCCAGGCTGAACATTGGGGCTGGAGCAGCCTGGCACAGTGGGAGGTGTCCGTGCCCATGGCAGGGGTGGCACTGGATGATCCTTCAGGCTCCTTCCCACCCAAACCACTCTGGGATTCCATGATTCTGATTTTTTCCAAGAAAATGGATTTGAACCAGCTCAATTATAAGTGGAGAGAAAGAAGACAAAACTCACACTGAATCATTTGTGTCCCCGTGCTCTTAAGAATTTGTACAAATAAGTGATTCTGTGGACCAACCCCTTTTGGCTTTCTGTCTCCCTCTCCCATGGCTGCCGATGGCTTTAAACAATGGCATACCCTTCCCAAATGTCATGGAATCAGAGAACTGTTTGGGCTGGAAAAGCCCTCTAAGACCATTGAGCCCAGCCATCCAGGTTCTTCATGCCCAGATGTGGGGGCTGAATTGTCAGGTGGCACTTACTACCGAAGGAGGCCAGGCGCTCCATCCCTGCCCCGTGGTGCTGGTCCTGCTCCTTGGAGTAAAACTCGTCTGGCCTAAACACAGAGCGTGAGCCTTGTCCCAACCAGTGTATCCAAAAGGGAACTCCCTCCCTGCAGCCGCCTCTTCCGCAGGTGTGATCCTCCCAGGACGTCCCGAGGAGCAGGAAGCAGAAGGGCTGTCAGCAGCCTTCGGACCCCATTCCACACGGATCAGAGCCTGTTCTCTAGGTATGGGCAGAAATCAAACACAGAGATGTGGAGCGATGGGGATGCAATCCCAGAGTGAGGGTTTCTGTGGGGATGGATGCGCTGAGCGGAGAGTTATGAGCAGCTGTTGTGCAAGGAGGCGCTCTGCACCTCCCATTCCCCAAATCCCACTCTCCAATCCCCGCTCCCCAGTGCCCATTCCCCAAATCCCACTCTCCAATCCCCGCTCCCCAGTGCCCATTCCCCAAATCCCACTCTCCAATCCCCGCTCCCCAGTGCCCATTCCCCAAATCCCACTCTCCAATCCCCGCTCCCCAGTGCCCATTCCCCAAATCCCACTCTCCAATCCCCGCTCCCCAGTGCCCATTCCCCAAATCCCACTCTCCAATCCCCGCTCCCCAGTGCCCATTCCCCAAATCCCACTCTCCAATCCCCGCTCCCCAGTGCCCATTCCCCAAATCCCACTCTCCAATCCCCGCTCCCCAGTGCCCATTCCCCAAATCCCACTCTCCAATCCCCGCTCCCCAGTGCCCATTCCCCAAATCCCACTCTCCAATCCCCGCTCCCCAGTGCCCATTCCCCAAATCCCACTCTCCAATCCCCGCTCCCCAGTGCCCATTCCCCAAATCCCACTCTCCAATCCCCGCTCCCCAGTGCCCATTCCCCAAATCCCACTCTCCAATCCCCGCTCCCCAGTGCCCATTCCCCAAATCCCACTCTCCAATCCCCGCTCCCCAGTGCCCATTCCCCAAATCCCACTCTCCAATCCCCGCTCCCCAGTGCCCATTCCCCAAATCCCACTCTCCAATCCCCGCTCCCCAGTGCCCATTCCCCAAATCCCACTCTCCAATCCCCGCTCCCCAGTGCCCATTCCCCAAATCCCACTCTCCAATCCCCGCTCCCCAGTGCCCATTCCCCAAATCCCACTCTCCAATCCCCGCTCCCCAGTGCCCATTCCCCAAATCCCACTCTCCAATCCCCGCTCCCCAGTGCCCATTCCCCAAATCCCACTCTCCAATCCCCGCTCCCCAGTGCCCATTCCCCAAATCCCACTCTCCAATCCCCGCTCCCCAGTGCCCATTCCCCAAATCCCACTCTCCAATCCCCGCTCCCCAGTGCCCATTCCCCAAATCCCACTCTCCAATCCCCGCTCCCCAGTGCCCATTCCCCAAATCCCACTCTCCAATCCCCGCTCCCCAGTGCCCATTCCCCAAATCCCACTCTCCAATCCCCGCTCCCCAGTGCCCATTCCCCAAATCCCACTCTCCAATCCCCGCTCCCCAGTGCCCATTCCCCAAATCCCACTCTCCAATCCCCGCTCCCCAGTGCCCATTCCCCAAATCCCACTCTCCAATCCCCGCTCCCCAGTGCCCATTCCCCAAATCCCACTCTCCAATCCCCGCTCCCCAGTGCCCATTCCCCAAATCCCACTCTCCAATCCCCGCTCCCCAGTGCCCATTCCCCAAATCCCACTCTCCAATCCCCGCTCCCCAGTGCCCATTCTGGGTGGGAAGGAGCCTGAAGGATCATCCAGTGTCACTCCTGCCATGGGCAGGGACACCTCTCACTGTCCCAGGCTGCTCCAGCCCCAATGTCCAGCCTGGCCTTGGGCACTGCCAGGGATCCAGGGGCAGCCCCAGCTGCTCTGGGCACCCTGTGCCAGGGCCTGCCCACCCTCAGAGGGGAGAATTTCTTCTATTACCAACAGGATTAAAAACAGGGGCAACTATTTCCTTTTCCTTTTGCCCAGGCTCCAAGCGCATGTGAAAAATTATGGGAAAAAATTCAGAATTTGGGAGAGGCAGAGTCTGGAATGTCAATGAAATATTTATTGCTTCTGCTAACAGGTTTTTCCTGCATCTGGGAATGAGGACTCTAGGTGGTTAATGGAAGGAATTGGCATATGGGAATCCTCTCAGCAGCTGGTTCCTGCTGTTCCCAGGGAAGGTGGTGCATCTGCAAGGTAAAAGTACTGTCCTGAGGCCTGCAGCTTTCCATGGACGACAGTGGCTTTGGATATTTCAGTGTTAAGGGTCTTTCTGTCATGCCTCTGGCATGGGAATGAAAAAATATTCATGAGGAACATTAACCAGTCCGTGGAGTTACAGGTTTTTCAGACCAGTATTTTAGTGATACAGCATCTCCTGGCTGACCTGAGCTGAAGCCACAGACCTCTGATGGCTCCTGGAGGGAGCAGTGACAGGAAAAGTCTTCTTTCTGAAGTCTGCTCCAATGGTTTCCAGTTTAGCAGAGGCCTAAAGGTGCCACCACCCGATGGCTGCTCAATGGCACATGTGAAGCAGCTCCCAAAGGTCTCAGTTCCATTCCCAACCTCTTTCCAAGCACATTTGTCACTCCAGTTGCACTCCAAGAAGATCTAAGTGGATAATTTGGAATGAGTTATGTGCTCACACGCTGCTACTCGGAGGTTTTAGCAAATGAGGTCATTTTCACTTGCTATTTGAAATTATTTGCTGATAATTTCTGCTTCCCTGTGCTCACCTGTGCTTCCCTGCAGCCCAATGCAGGGTGGGAGGGCGCCCAGGCTGAGCCCCCGGTGAAACACAACAGCTCTGGGGCAGCTGTGCCTAGAAAACCCAGAGGCCACACACACGCAAAAATCAGTGGGAGCATTATCAGGCCTCTCCCTGCAGGTGAATCACGAAGTCCCGGTGGGATTTCGCGAGGATGTTGGGTGGAGTTTTTTGTGGAATCGGCGTTCTCTGCCTCGGACACACGGTGGCGATGGAAATCACCTTTTTCTCCAGAGCTTCGGGCTCTGGAATGCTCGGTAACCACACGTGTGTGTCCCCGAGTGCGGAAGGATGAAATACAATCAGTTCAATCCCAAATAACCGCTGGCATTTCAAGTGGCCGAGAATCCAGAGAATCCAGAAGACTTTCTTATAAGCATTGATGTTATTTAAGATGTTTATGTTTAAAACAAGAGCAAATGGAGCCTCGAGGGCTGGAGTGTCAGTATTTTGCTTTAAAAAGTGATCTGACCTTTCTCTCTGTTCCTTGCCTGGCAGGGCATGAGTGGTGCCAGGCTTGAAGTGTCACCGACCCCCTCACCTGGGATGATCTGTCCTGTGTTTGCACTGGGGATGTCATCAGAGCCTGGGCAAGAGAGGTGGAACCTTGGCATCATGAAAGGTAAAAACATTTCCCCTGTATTTTTTTGAGTTTATTAACTTAGGCTGAACTTCCTTTCTTTTGAGAAAACAGAGTGGCATGAGTCCACAGTGCACGTGTAAGTCATGGAATGAGAGTAAATAACTGCGTCCAGTTTTGGAGCAGGACAGGTAAAGGATGTGCTTTTAACCATCCCTCCTCCAAAGCAGAACGTGGTTATGATTGAAAAATTTCAAAAAAATGCTGTTGGAAAGTGTGTCTGAAGTCTGTGAAACAATGTGGTCCTATTAAAACACAGGCTATTCCTGCCCAAACTTGAATGCCAGAATAATTTAGTTGGAAAAGGCCTCCCAGACCATTGAGTCCAACCTGGCTTGTCACCCAGCCCAGAGCACTGGGTGCCACATCCAAGCATTCCTTGGACACCTCCAGGGATGGGGACTCCACCACCATTATTAGTTTAATTTCATGGAATCTCCTGAGCTGGAAGGGACCCACAATGATCATCCAGTCCAACTCCTGGTCCTGCACAGACACCCCAGCAATCCCTCAGTGCCCTCATCCTCCCTTCACATGCCTTCCCCTCCAGACCCTTCACCATCTTTGTAGCCCAAAAAAGCCCCTTCCAAATCCATGCTGGATTTTTAAGCTTTATGTGTTTAACTTGTTCTTTTCCACGTGTTTGTGCCTCTCTTTGCCCTTGAATGGAAGAGTTGCTGCAGGATTTCATTGTATGAAGCAATCCCTTCCCCAGCAGTGTTTGGCCAGTGTTTGTGCCTGGATGGAAGCTCTGGGCAGGGCAGACAGGCAGAGTGCAGGTGCAGGTTTTAGCACGCCTGGAGCTCTGGGAACACCAGCCAGGATGAACTCAGCACCTGTCGTAATCCCCTGGTTTTGTAAGTTCTGTATATAGTTATTATCAGTGATTGCGACCAACCCCTCAGCAAGCCAAGCGCTCCCCCTCACTTCTGCAGGAGCTGGGATTTAGCACTGGAGATTATTAACTAACACCAAAAACCTTCTCTTTTAGCTCCTTCACAAAATATTTAATCAGAGGAAGATTCTTTATGTAAAAGACACATCTATATCTACATATTTATGTCTACAGACGTATAAATAAAGGGTCCATGCCCAGATTGTCCAGATTTAGTCCAGGTGGATGTGAGAACATATAGTCTGTTCCCCCAATAATTTTATTAACTACAAAGCCCCAGATTGGATTTTCTGGCTGGGTAATTCTTGCTTGCAGTGGGCACACATCCCACCACGTGCTCCTGGGTCAGTGTAGTTTCCTGCAGAGTCTCACACCTTCTAACCACTGCCTTGGTGGAAATGAAATTATCTCTAGTTTGGAACAGGGGCAATTCACCGTTTCTGTCCCCACTTCTGTGCAGATCCTTGGGGTTTTGTACCCCCTGGCACCTCCAGCAGGATCAGCCTGCAAAGGTCACCAGATCCAGCAGCATTAGCATTTAAACTTGTGCTACTCATTCCATTTAAATTTCAGCAATGCTGTGATGCCGCAGAGTTTAAATAAAACACAAAATGTGGAACAGAGGAAGAGGGGTGGTTCTTTAAACTGTTGTCCATCGACAGAACAAGCAGCTGAAGGTCAAAGACAAGAAGCAGAGGCGCTGGCAGTGCCTGGCCTGGCTTTGCCGTGTCCTCACCACCTGTTATCAGCTCTGTCCTCCCTGCCTGTGCCAAGGCAGGGACAGGGCAATGTCCCCGAGCCACGTGGGCACCTCGTGCGCAGGGACCGGGCTGGGGTCTGCTGCTGCCGTGCTCACAGGGTGGGTCAGGGGTATGGAACACAGGGGGTCACCTGGTCCCACCTCCCTGCTCAAGGAGGGTCATTGCAGAGCACAGGGCACAGGATCGCGTCCAGACCATTCTGGAACATCCCCTAGCGAGGATGCTCCGCACCCTCCCTGGTCTGGGTCCCGCGCACGGTCACTGCACAGGAAAGAAGTTCTTCCTCATGTTCAGGTGGAACTTTGTGTGCATCAGTTCCTGCCTGTTTTCTCTTGTGCTGTTGCTGGGCACCACCGAGAAGAACCTGGTCCAGAAGAACCTGGTCCAGAAAAACCTGGTCAGAAGAACCTGGTCCAGAAGAACTTGGTCCATCTTGGCGTCCCCGCTGTAGATACTGATGGGCATTGGTGAGGTCCCCTCGGTCACCTCTTCTGGAGGCTGAGCAGGCCCGGCCCCTCGGCCTTCCCTCGGAGGAGCGATGCTCCCGTCCCTGGGTGCCGCTCCCTCTTGGGGCGGGGTCC
>NW_008237409.1:1409029-1442070 GCF_000691975.1 Corvus brachyrhynchos
CGGTCCCCCCGCACCCTGGAACAACACGTGGGCGGCGGCGAGTCCGGCACCGAGCCCCCCCGGGGGCTGCAGCTCCGGGGCTGGAGCCCCGGGCATCCTTCCTCCATCTCATTCTTCTGCCATCCCTGGGGGGATTTCAGGATCCTGGGGAAGAGTTTGGATCTGGTTCTGCCGAGGGGCTGAGAGCAGCCCTGGGATGCTCAAAACCAGTGAAGTTTTAAAAGCAAATTGGCAGAGCAAACCAAATTGTTGCTCTTGCCTCACCCTTCTCTTAAATATTCTTTAAAAAGTTTAAAATAAGAAGTACTGTGTTAGAAAGTACCCAAAGCGTGAGTGGAGTCTGTTCCAGTTTAGCAGGCAGGAAATATTCAGCAAGCTGTTTAAGTGATGCCAAATTCTCTCAAAGACAGTGGGATTTAGACAGTCTCGAGTGTTTTAGCAAACTGGGATAGCTGTAAATACAGGCTCTTATTTTGGTCTCTACAGAGGTTTAGCCTGGATAATAGGAAACAGTTTTTCCCCAGAGGGTGCTGGGGACTGTCCAGGCTCCCCAGGGAATGGGCACGGCCCCCTCAAGCGTTGGGACAGCGCTGCCAGGGATGCCCAGGGTGGGATTTTTGGGGTGTCTGGCAGGGCCAGGGGCTGGACTGGATGATGCTGGGGGTCCCTTCCAACTCAGATATCCCGTGATTCTGCATCCACAGGTGGAAAGTTCTAGGTAGTTGTTTTTCTCCTAATATCCAGCCTAACCCTGCCCTGGCACAGCTCCAGCTGTTCCTTCAGGTCCTGTCCTGTCACAGGGAGCAGAATTTGGAGCTGCAGCCCCCGGTGAGTGTCCCCTCAGTGTCCTCCAGCTGAACAAACCAAGTGCCCTCAGCTGCTCCTCGAGAGGCCCCTCCAGACCCTTCACCATCCTCGTGTCCCTCCTTGGGACACTCTCCACCAGCTTTGGATCTTTCTCGTACGGTGGAGCCCAAACTGCCCCCAGTAGCGCGCAGGGGACGCGGAGTTTGTGAGGAGCCTTCCCTACGGAAGCTCTCAGGGTGTTTGGTGTGTGCTGAGGCCGTTTTGGGCTGGGAGTGAAGCAATGCCCAATGATTAACCAGGAGGCAGGCTCAGGTGGAGCTGGCACCGAGCCGGGCTCAGCGCTTGTGTGGGGGCATTAAAACAGCGCGGCCAGGGAGCCACGAAGGGGTGTCCAGAGCAGGAACCATCACTTCACCCTCTCCCGACCTGGAACTTCCCCCCCCAGCCCTGGTATAGGTGAGCACGCTGCTGATTGTTTCATGTTCAAGAGAAGCGACTGTTTTAATTTGGTTTTACCTTTTTTGCTCCGTTGTTTTCTGTGTTCCTCCAGGTAGGGCTGTGAGAGCACAAATCCATTTCGTCATTTTAAAGTGATTCATGTTGATCAGCAATGCCACAGCTCCCTGGGCTTTAATCAGGAGACATTTGAATACAACTAGTTTTATTGATTTCCTTTTTATATGCCATAGCAATGTTGTAGAAGTGTTACTCTGTTCTTTGAAAGAGCCCACTGAAATACTGATGTTCTCTTCAGTTGTGGATTTGTCTTTGGAACAGGGTGGTTTAGAGAAAAATAAGAAACCTTAATTTCCAGCTGTCATTGTCCAAGTTTCATGCCTGGGCATATCTTACAATATTAATAGTGATTTTAAAGTGAAGCTGTGATAAAACTTCTAAAGTCTGGTGTTCTTACAAGTGCATTGCACTGTCAAGCCAAAGATGTGACTAATGGTAGCAGCAGAGCTGTGGAGGAGTGATGTGGGGTTTGCTTCTCCTCAGGCAAAACCAGACACGGCACCTTCTGAGTCTGGGTTGCGGAGTTTTCATTGCTCGTAGCACGGACACAATTTGGGCGTTAAATGCCTGGATAGCTGCAGAGCTGGGAGCTGGAGCTGATTTCCCCGGGAGAAGGGAGCACAGCAAGGCTCAGTCTGTGTAGATCCAGCTGTGCCTAAATGTATTTCTGCAGCTGAGCAGGCTCAGTGCTGTTACCTGTCCTTACATCTTTACAGGATCGAGCTCTCAATCCTCATCCTTCCATAAACTCCAGGTTCTTCTCAGTCTCTGCAGAAGTTACCTGTTTGACAGGCTGTTGGCACCTGCAGAAGAGAGTGTAGGGGCTGTGCATAGCTGAGGATCTGGATAATTTTGGGTTTTAGGGTCTAGTTCAGCATTATTATTAAGACAAACAGTTGTGCAGTTGTTTGTGGCACAGAAACTTGTCTTGGTGCTCAGCTGAATTCAGGGTGCTTGTATAAAAATGGAACTGTGGCAGCTGCATTTCAGAGAGCCAATACAATATGCAAGGTGCATAGGTATAATATACACCTTTATTTGTATATATGTGATATACTTCTCTATTTGTATACATATAACATAGCCCTTTATTTGTATATATAACATATATATACAAATTTGTATATATAAAATATACCTGTATTTGTATATATAAAATATACCTCTATACTTGTATAGATAATATAAGTGTGTTTTTGTGTATGTAATACACCTCTATATTTATATATAATTCACCTCTATAGCTATATATATGTAAAATTTACCTTTATATTTCTATATATACAGTATACCAGTGTACGGCCTTGTCCATTCCATTCACAGCATTGAAATCCAGAGGCTCCAGTGAGGGGATCTCTGAGAAAGTCCCTGTGTAATTTAGCCCCAGACAATGCTGAAATTAATTTAAATATGAACGAGGACTCTCGGTGTGCTGAGAACAAGCCGAGCTTATCGCTCAGCTCAACGCTGATTGCACAACCCAGCGGAACTCCTGGCTGTGGGACTGGGCTCCCAGGGCTTGGAAGTGCCTTGGGAAATGGATCTGAGTGGGGTTTCATGGATAACAACTGATTTTTTTGGAACTGAATTGGACAAACAAGGTGTTGGAGTTAAGTTGTGTGAGTGTGGCAGTGCGTGGCCTTAGGTGGATGGTTTCTCATGGAACACTTGAGTGAAACACTTCGCTTCCTGTTCCTCTGCTTCCAAAAAAAAAAAAAAAAAAGGCCTTGAAACTTGCATATTAATATATTAGTTATTGAAATTAGAGAAGGTTTTTCTTCAGTGAAGCGGGGTTGAAGTTAGTTTGGCTGCATCCCAGCCTCTTCGGCACTGGTGATTGTGCCAGCAGTAAATCTGTCTGGATGAAAATCTTTAGGAGTGATCTGATGCCAGGATAAATATACACGTAAATACTGTCTGCATCTTCACGTGCACAAACAAAATTCGGTTTGTGCCATCTGAGCAACCTCAGGTGAAGAAGTCTCCCTGCATGGTTTAGTTTGCACATCACAGGTGGACAGGGAGACTTCCTGGTCATGCTTCCCCTTCTTCTCATCTCTACCCTCAAAAAAGGGTTTTTTAATGCTTTTAATGTCCATGTCAGACAGATATTTGGGTCTCTTCAGTTATAAAATGGTTAATGATGCCTCTGTCAAGTGAAGTGCCCGTGGCCCCAGGGCAACTGGAGTTTGTGGGAGGAGTGATGTCAACACAGGATTTGATCTAAATAATTCAGTCAAGTACATTCATGGCAAAAGTGCATGAGCCAGTTGGATGAGTTTTTAATTCTCGGTTACTGATGGAAAGCAGGAGCGTGGTGTTTAGGGGTTGCTCTGGCTATAAATGCTTGTCTGGGCATTAAAGGCACCATCATGTCCCATTTGTGTGACACCACGGGCCAGGTTTTTGTGCTGCTCGAGAGCCGTTGTGTTCCTGTCGAGCTGATTGTGCTGTGTCCTTGTGCTTGGTGTAATGTGGCTGTGATTAGCAGGGCTGATGAGGTTTTCACTGGGATTTACTCCTTGGGACTTGGCTGGAATCAGGTGCAGAAGCTGACAGAAAAGGTTTGATATGAGTGGATAGTGCTGGCACAACCCGTTGTTCCTTTTAGAAACAAAACTGGCAGGTGGGACGGTCAGGTCTCTCGGAAGATTCCAGAAGGACGGACCAGCAGGAGGTGCCACAGCTGGACTTGGGCACTGCAGGTTCAGCTCCTGGGCTAATCTGTACCTGGAGCAAGTGAACCAGTCCTTGGTGTGCCTGTGGTTTTTTCAGGACGGTTTTGGTGGTATAAACAGGAAAACACACATGGAATATGCTTCATTATAACACTAATGTTTGCTTCCTAATTCTTTTCTTTTCCAGTTCGTTTTGGAGGTGGCTGACTGCTCAGATTGCACGGATAACAAGAGGTCAGTGCATTTCTCATTTCCTAATGATGTGTTTCCAGCTGGGTGTAGTTGTCGTATAAATGCAGAAAAGCTGGGCAGAGCAGGGGGTATCAAATGTTTATTCCCCATCCCACCTTAGTGCTGTGGGGTGTTCCTTTGTTTTCCACATCTCTCATGGCTCTTTCTCAGTTGTAATTATTTTTTTAATTTTGAAGAAAATGCTTTAATTCCCTGCTGGAATACTGGAATGCTCAAACCCATCCCTGGAAGTGTCCAAGGCCAGGAGCAACATGGTCTAGTGGAAGGTGTCCTTGCCTATAGCAGGGGGTGGGATGAGATGAGATTTAAGGTCCCTTCCAACCCAAACCAGTCAGGGATTCTCTGATCCTACGATTTTTGATACTCAGAGTTCCCTGCCTTTGTCTATAGGTTTTGGGTCTGGTGTATGGGCTTTTTTTAGTGGTTTTTTTTTTCCTTTAAGTGACTCCTGCAGCTTTGTGTAAGGTGGGAGGTTCTGCAGGTTGTGGATCTCAGAGTCCTTGTGCCAACAGAGAAGTAAATGCTTAGAGCAGAACTGTTTTTGATCCCGGACTCAGGGTTCAGCTCTGACCTTTTAACGTTGCATTTCCCACCAGTGAACCTTGCTTTGTCCTCCTCTTTGTCCTCCAAGGGCAGGTATTCACCTCAGGTCTGGTTTTCCCCTTTCTTTTTCCCCTTCCAGTGTTGAGAGCCCAGTTTGTGGGAGCCATGGAGGAGTCTCCCCCAGCTGATAAAGCCCTGGATGTGAACGCTCACTCCCGCTTCATTATTGGCTCCGTGTCAGAGGATAACTCGGAAGATGAGACCAGCTCCTTGGTGAAACTTGATCTGCTGGAGGAGAAGGAGAGGTCTTTGTCCCCTGTGTCCGTCTGCTCCGATTCCCTCTCAGACCTCGGACTTCCAAACGCTCAGGATGGCCTGGCCAGCCATATGAGGTATGGATAAGTAGTTCTCCAATCTTTCTACCCTGTCATTTCCAAAGATAATCCAAAGGTTCAGCTTTATACCCGTGTTTGGCTTCAAATGTTGTTTGTTGTGCCAAGACACGCTGCAGCATTCTGTTTCTAATGACCTCTTGTATGTTTATCTGTATCAAACCCTTCAGTTTTCCTGTGGTTTTAATGAAATACTTGTGCCTAAATTCCTTAAGCAGCTTGCCTGTACTGTCTGTGTTGTCCTGGCTTTCAGAGAATGGAAATGTCTTCACTGAGATCTTTAAAGTTTTCACTTGTGTGTGTTTTTTTTGGGCCCTGTTTGTTGAGAGCAAGAACAATATTTGCTTGTTTTGTCTTTGCATGGGATTTGCTGCTTTAAATGTAGCCAAAGAATTGGCAGTGGGTAGGATCAATGGCTCCATACTGGAATTTTTTTGGTTTGGACAGAGAAAATTGTGGTGGTTGTAGTAAAGATTGGAGTCCTGCAATGTGGTGATAAGGCAAGATTCAATGTGATTGCTGCTGCCTGAGCTCAGGGTTGAGCTCAGGGTTGGTCTCAGGGCTGCCCCACTCCTGATTCTTTGTGAATGAGCCGTGAGTTGGGCTTTGGAGGTCGTGGTATTTCCTTGTTGAAAGGCTCCTTTATTTTTAGGTGTTGCAGATTTGCATTCCACTCGTGGGATGTGCCTGTTGGATTTTCCTGTTGTACTCTGGGCACTTTTCACGTACAGATCACAGCTTCTTGGTCAGTCACTCTCCCACGTGTCCTTCATTTGTTTGCCCTATTCCAGGAGGTCTGCTCTTTCTGCCTGTGCCAACCCTTTCCAGGAACACCCAGGACAGTGTAAATCCCACTCCAGTTTCTACTGGATGATCCCCCACTACCTTTGCTTTGTTGCTTTTGAAGGAATGCTTGATTGCAGAAAGATTTACTGACCAGCAGTAGATATTTACACAACCAGCTAATCCTTGTTGTTGTGTTTTACTGGTTTCTTTGCTTGTGCAGATTAAGGAATTGTAATCTCTCCTTTTTTTGGTGGTTCCCTTCCCCCTTCAGGGAGAAGCCTCTGAGAACACACAGAACCAAACCCCTCAGGTTGGGGCAGAAGGGGGACGCTGGTCTGTACTTGACAGCGCTGTCATGGTCAGGCTGCTGGGCATGTTCAGCCAGCTGGCACTTGCACAACTGATGTAAAACCTTAAAGCAAATTTACAGAGGGTTACCTTTCCAGAGCCTGCCAGTTGTCATGGTTTGGCAGCACAAAAGGTAATTTTGAAGCAGGAAACTGTAACTATATATTAGGAACAGAAGAAATTGGATGAGCACCTAACCACGAGTGTATGAATGGACAACAGCAGAGCAAGAAACTTCCAGGACAGTGCCTGGCACCAGAGAACCTCAGTGCAATAGGTGTGCAACCTTGGGCACCTCTGTTGTAACCTGCTTACTTTGGCAGTCACTTTGGGGAGCACTTGACTTTTGAGTTAAATTGGAGAGAAATGCCAATTCAAATAAAAAAGTTACAGCATTATAGGCTGTTTTTCTAAGATAAACTCAGATGAATTGAAATACTTTTCAGGATGGTTGTCCCTTTCATCAGAAGATTTCTAAATCATGTTTACAGATGGAGAAACTGAGACAAAGACAACAGCAAAGACAAGTTCAACAACTTGCCTGGAGTCACTCTGTGACAGTCAGTTAATGGAACAGAGGTGTCTTGCTTCCAGCTTCCTTTTGGTGATCACAAAGGTACCACACTTGGTGAAGTGATGAAGGTGAATTCGCAGGGAGCTCTGTACACTTTGGCCAGCGGGTCACACAAGGTGCAGGTCCAAGGGAGCATATCTTTTGGAAGAAGTTGCCAAAAATCTTTCTGTTTGCTGGTTATTTTCCCACAGGATAAAAACAGAGATGGCTCGTGTTTGAGGTGAGGGGCTTTGCTGCAGAGCAGTTCTCAGGGAACAATTACGATTAAAACGCAGGATTTACTCAGCTGCCAAAGGGTTTGTGAGGGCACCTTATCGATCTTGTGAGGTGTTTATGCTCTTGGTAAAAACACTCTTGCTGGGACAGGTTATGCACTATGGGCTCTCCTGCTGCTGGAGATCCATGGAGACCCTTCAGCTGTGCCAGCTGGCTGCTGCTCTGGAGGGTTGAGAAAGCCACGCTCTGAGAATGAACCTTGAATTGCTGTGTGGAACATCGGCGCTTAAAAACTGGTGTGTGGGGACAGTAACCACACAGAGTGGGTGTTCAGAGGGTCTTTGCTGCATTTTGCACCTTTAATAATAAAACCAAGCATGCCATTTTTTCCTTTTTATTGTCTGTGTTGTCTCTGGGTTCAAAAGTTTCCATCAGCACTTCCAACCAGTCCCGCTAGGATACAGTTTTCCTCCTATTGTCGTGAGCTGTTAAAGAGTTGCTATGCCCCTTTCTGAAGTTTTGGTGGTGGATTCAGTAACTCCTCCCTAAATTCCACTTGGAAAGTACTTTGGGCCCGTCTGTTTTGTTTAATAAATTGTTCTTGATTACTGCTAAATTTAATTTCTAGCTTCCAAGACGGTATCTTGTATCAAATTCTTGTTTAAAATAGAACAAAACCTGGATGTCTTCTGGTATTTGTACATCAGGGCTCTGGTTTCATAAGCAATGACATGGGTGTACAGAGTCACCTGACAATCCACTTGTATCAGCTGAAAGCCAAATTTTTGGATGGAGTTCAGCTGTTATCTCATATGAAGCCCACAGAGTTTATCCCTTTGCTCCTAACACTGGTTGGACTTCTCAGTGCGTTGTCTCAGTAAGTTATGGAGATGCTTAAGCAGAACTAATCATCTACTAAAGGAAATTTGGACAAATGCCTCAATTTTAGCTTGGACAGTAGTGGTTGAGTGTGCCCAGCCTGGCACTGGGACAAGATGCCTGCTTAGAAACCAGCCCTAGAGTGACTGCATAGAGTCCTGAACGTAATGAAAGATCCTTTTGAGCCTCTTCTGAATCTAAAAAAACTCCTTTCCAGCCCAGCAGTTTGTGGCTGGGAGGTTGCACTGTGCAGCATTGATCCTGTGAAATCATTGGTGCTGCTGTGGTTTCACCCCAGCTGTGGGCAGGGAGGTACAAATGTGCTGTGGAGTCTGCAGGGCTGCTGCCGCCTCTGGGGCTGCTCCACAAAGGATTTCTCCTTTGCTGCATGGAGTCCTTGCTGCTCCAGGCTGTCTGCAGGGTCCTGCTGTGGGGCCTGATCCTCCTCTGGCTCTGCCTCTGCTGCTGAGGGTTCTGTGTAGGGTGATTTGTGTGGAAGGAACACCTTTCTCTATCCCAACCTGGCCTCGGACGCTTCCAGGGATGCGGCAGCCACAGCTTCTCTGGGCACCCTGTGCCAGGCCCCCAGCACCCTCACAGGGAAGAATTTCTGCCTGATTTCTAATCTAAACCTGCCCTCCTTCTGCTTAAGGCCAGGAACTTCGTCCACCTGGAGGGAAAAGTTAGTTTCCTCCTCTCTCTGTTGAAAGAAGAGGAGGTGGTTTGGACTCATGGCTGTGCATGAGTGGGAATTCCAGCTCCTTCCGTCTCTGAAAGCTGCTCTGCTTCCTGAACGAACACACTGTAAAGATTTCTCCTCTGCATACCTCTCAGAAGCTGTATTCTTATTTTGGTGTTGTTTCACTCCTTTTAACCCCAGTTAACAGAGGAAAAGTCCTCTCTAAATTCGGTCATTTGTTGGGAGATTTTGCAGAGATTCCCTGGTTGAGATAACACAGCGTGACAATGTCTCCCACATCCTTTTAACTGAAAGATAACAAATCTCTTACTTTGGGTAAATTTAATGTGAAACTCCCCCACCTACCCCCTAACTCTGGTTTAAAAAGGTCCATTCTCATGTTCCTGCAGATCAGATCTGTTCAACGCTTGAACTTTGTCAAAGAGCACGGCAGGGCTCCCTGCCAGGGACTTCAACTCTGCTCCACTCTCTGGTGCAGAACTATCTTGTGCTATTGTTGTTGTTGTTGTTCACTTTTATCTTGGTGCCAGGGCTTGACCTGGAGAGTGTGGGGCTGGTTGCTGCTCCAGGAACGCGTGGAATTTTGTACTTCACGAGGATGTAAAAGTAAAGCTCTCTCGGTACTTTGTGGGTTTAGGAACTGGAGTATGGATATCAATTTGATTTAAACTTGGCTGTTTATTTGGACTGATGTTTGGGTTCACTGGGTATTTTGAGTGTCAGGGTGTTGCTTTTGCACTTGGAAGGAACCTCAGTGATTTGGGTGGTGAACCCTGAGAACAGTCCAATTCCGAATGCATCCGGCACGGCAGAGAAACAGCCAGGTGTGTGGTTAGCAAAAGGAATGCCTGGAAAACTGTTGACACTTGGTTATTTGGGAGGAATCCTGGCAAACCACTGGGGCTCTGTAAAAATTCCTGCTTTAGGCCAAGGACCTGCCTGGACTGATGCTGGAATTCTGTGTTAGCATGGAACAGAAGTTATCTACCAGAGAGGGCTGGTTTTTTTCTGTGCTGCATCCTGTATTTAATTTCCTGAAATCTTGAGGCTCAATTCATTCTCAGAGCTGAGTCAAGTTTCATTTGTTTTGATCTCTAGGTGAAGCCCTGGTTTTGACAGAGTCTGTGTTCAAGCCAATTCTGGCTCTTTAAAACATGGGCAAAACTGTCTTTGACTCCAGTGCCTGTTACCTGAGGCATGGGGAACCATTTATTCCAGCTGTGGAATTCTGCATCCCTTGCTGGACAGCATTTCTGCTTGTTCCTTCCCTCTGCCTTCCTGTGAAATAGGATGCAAGGGCAGAGCTAAAAGTGGAGCAGATTTCAGGGAGGCTTCAGCTGCCTGAGTCTTATCACCCGGATCGAATACGTGTTCTCATCGTATTTACAAAACATAGAGCCCAAATGGATGGGGAGAGCTGCCCTTTCCACACCCTTCCCAGGCCAGATCCAGAGGGAAACAATCCCCAGCCCTTTCTCTGGGGAGAGAGTGTGTGTGTGTGTGCTGCAGTCTGCTCCAGGCTGCCTTCCACACCAGGCAGCTCATGCATCCCTGCCTTTGGAATACACGGCGACGTCACCCAGAGCCCCTGGTATGTGGCAGTGCTGGGATCAGTGCCGGCTCCTGGCTGGGATGTGCCTCAGGTACGTGTCCCGAAGGAATGGTTTTTCCTTGGAGGCTGCAAGAGAGGAGCAGGTGCAGCCTTTCCCTTTGTCTGACAGCAGCCTGGGCGCCGAGGAGGGGGTGGATTCCCTGGGGTAGCGGGGTTTGAGGAGCACTGCCTGCAGGAAATGGGCTTTGTGCAGCGTGTGTGTGTTGGATGGGCAGCCCTGAGTCAGTGACACATCCTGGTGGAGCTTATTTCTGTAGGGATGCTGCAGCAAATCGTGGCCATTGATTTCTCAGCAGCGAATTCAGCTGGCAGAAATGAGTATTTTTAACCAATGCCGAAGCTGCTCCTCTGGGTTTGCTCCTCCAGCAGCAAATCGTGGCCATTTATCTCACAGCAGTGGATTCAGCTGGTGGAAGGCACAGGGAATATTTTTAACAGTGCTGCATCAAGCTGTCTGTAGATTTGTTTCCTTGCAGCCACAATGGGCAGAACCTGCTTGGATTGGGGGCTGCGGGTGGGGTTTTTAGGCATTAATTAAATGGGGGATTTGTGGGGTACCTGATGATTGGGCAGTTCGAGTTGCTCTTCCAAGAGGAATAAAGGCTGGCAAGTGGAAGGCATTGAGTTCTGGGGCGGATCCATCACGTTGGGGTGCTCCTGTTTGTTAAACTCCGCTCTCTCCCTGGGATCTCTTGGCTCTGGTGAGGTTTGTGTGGCAGAGTGTTGCTGTCCCTGTTCCCTCCCGGTCCCTGGATGTGCCTGGAGCTGGCAGCACATGGCCCTGCTGCTGCCCTTACTGTGTCACCATGTCACCTGTCCTGGCCTCAGCCCCCTGGCCCCGCAGGGAGGTTACCTCCTGTCACCAGGTTCACGTGGTGCTTCTCCCCTGGACACTTGTTCCTTTTTTGAGTGATCCCCTCGTGGCTGGCTGCATTTTGGGATTCTGTGCCCCAAATCAAAGCTGTGCTGCCTGGCTGTGGCCCTATGCCAGGACAGACCCAAGTATCCCCAAATTTAAAAATTTTCAGCTGCTGTGCCTAGTTCTGGTACAGGTTTTACCATCAGGGCACTGCTGGAGTCACTGCCCTTCCTTATCCTGTCTCTACCCCCAAATTTGCAATTTATGTCTTTGTGTGTGCAGGGCCAGGAGCTGGACTTTGATAATCCTTGTGGGTCCCTTCCAGCTCGGGATGTTCCATTATTCTGGTACTGAGTAAACATTATTCCTTCCTCCAGTGATGTTACTGGACCCTGCCATGCTGTAGCACTTTGCTTGTGAGGATATTTATTCTTCCAGCACGTGGAGTGATCTCATCTCCATCTTATAGGTGGGAAACAGGCACAGAAAACTGAAGTGACGTGTCCAGGGTCTCCCAGCTCCCAGGCTGGTGTCTGGTTTGATCTGCCAGCTCTGTCACACTGTGTCTGCATGCCTGCACAAGCTGCCTCTGACATTCCTCTCCGCAGCCCTGGAAACGCTGTCCCTGTCACCTCCCCACCCCTCCTGAAAACCCCAGATTAAATCCTACAAATGGACTGAATTCGTGGGGTCGCAGAGCCCTGGCAGAGCCCGCGGCTGGAGATGTGCTCACCTGCTGCTGGAGCAGAATCCCTGTGGGTGCTGCATCCCTGTGGATGCTGGAGGAGGATGTGGGGAGCTGTGCACCCCGTTCCCAGTGTGCCCCCAGTTCGGGAGCTCATCCCGGGGTTCCCGCGGCTCGGAGCAGCCGCTGTGCAGCCGGGGCCAGCGTTAAAGCTCGTTACGTAACCTGTGGCTGCTCCTCTCCCTCTCCTGATCATCTGCTCTCCTCCGAGTGACGGGAGGGAGGCTGGTCCCCCTCCCTGCTGCGTCACGGGAAGGGTGACACGGCCGTGGGGGGAGCCAGGGAGAAAGGTTAAGAGATTTGGGGCAGTCAGGAAGTGCCTCTGCTTGAAGGAGAAATCGCGTGAGGCTCTTTGCAGCTTCTCCTTGAGCTGCAGAATTGGCAAAATCTAAGAGCTGCAACTGCAGAGAGGAGCCGTAAGGGAGCCTGAAATCCATTAATTCCTGCGCTCAGCATGGAGGATTCTGCAGAGCAGAGTCAGGAGATGAGGTACCACATGCTGCAAAGGTAAGAATCACAGACCTGCCTGTCTCCTCCTGCCTGGGCTCTGTGCTGGAGATGCTCACTGAGCTTTTGGTGTTCATTTTATCCTCTGGAGCCTCACAGAGCCTGTGGGCTCTCCGTGCATGCAGCCTCTGGACAAAGATGCCAGGATGCAGCTCAGCTGGGGGATCAGGGTTGTTCAAGTTGGAGGTTCTGCACAACTTCTACCCACTGTGAGCTCTGAAGGATGGAAAGGCATTTTGAAAATTCCTCCATCACAAAATGTGGCAGCTGTGAGCATGTGGTTGGTAAGGATGACAGTCACTAACTCAGCATTTATTCTGTTTTGTTTAAAGCTCTGTGCTGTCTTCCTTGCTGCCCAGCTTCTACCTCATTTTACCCTGCAAAAAACCCCCAACTCTTCTGTTTTGAGTACAATGTGCAGCCTGTGATTATTGATAAATAAGCTTAATGTTCTTGGTATGCTCACAAATCAAACTGTACTTGTTTATAAACAGGTGTTTGTTGCTTTCTGGATGATGAATCTCAGGCTCTGTTGACATTTTGCCTGTAGCAGTATCTTTGTGTGTAGTAACTTCTTGGTGGGACACTTCATATTTAAACATGTTCACAAATTCTCACCTCAGGATTTTTATCTCCCTCTTTTTGTTGAGAGTGCTCTCAATAAACCTGCAATGCATAAACCTCTCTCACTCCTTGGGCTCTGCTCCTTCCTTGCCAAGAAGACTCTGGACCTTCTAAATGCACAAATTTAGTAGAAATTCAACCTTAACTACGCATTTGCTCTCCTTCTTGCCTATTGGCTCCTATCCTTGTATTCCCAGGCTGAGCTCACAGGAGCATGTGAACTTTTGCTCACAGGGACACGTTCTAAGTTCAGTGACAATGTCTGGAAGAAGGGAAAGTACAAGGGGGTGAACCTGTGCACACAGAGCTTATTCTTTGCCTTCCTCTGGCTGTCAGCTCCCTGCTCTTCTCTAAGTTACGCCAGCCATTTTTGCGTCCATCCCACTTCCCAGTGGAATTACTCAATGGAGCAGCCGTTCAGCAGCTGATTAGGCCAGAGGTTCCACCCAGAGAGCTGCTGGGCACAGATCTGCCAGTGACTGGCACCGACCCCTTGGTGCTCTGGGGGCTTTCTAAAGCTCTGAGCTGAGCTTCCCAATCTTCACTCCTACAGAAGGGTTCTGTGATCCTGCCAGTGGCAGGGTAAGGGCTTCCCCGTGTTCCTGGGGAGAGAAACTTAGTGAAAGCAGAGTAAACACAGGAAAAACAAGTAAGCTGTGGGGTGAGCAGAGAGGCAAAGCTTCAGGGCCTGTGAAATCAAGAGTGTCTCATTAATTCCCAGTCGTGCTGCACCATGGCAGACACTGGGGGTGAGGAGCAGCTCTGTGCTTTCCCGTGGAATTTCCTCTCACAGTTTCAGCTTTGTAAACTTCAGCAAATCAAAGCCAAAGGGTGATCTATCCCTGTGTTGTTGCTGTGGAAGCTGAAGCAGGAGGAGGGGAAGTGACTGTGCCATTCCCACACAGAAGGGCTGTGGCAGGACACGGGGTTGGTCTTGGCAGGCACAAAATTGGCTTTCTGTGTTTGCAGTGGGAGTAACGTGATTAATTTGTCCTCTGGCTCTCAGAGCTTTTGAGGAAGATATTGAAGACTGGGTAGTGGAAAACTCTTGGAAAATGATTTCCGTAGCCAGTCTGAGTCTCTCATTTGCACCTGCAGATAAATTTGCTGTGCTTCCCAAGAGGATTTCCTTACGGAGTCTGATCTTTGGAGCTTGTTTTGCCAAATCCAGAAATCACTGCTGTTTCCAGCTTCTCTAGATGGATTGAAAGCAATCTGGTGGAGCATCGTTGTTCTGCATGGGGCAGCAACGTATTTTTACCTATTTATATTGTGGCATAGCTGGAATTTTTCCAGATAACCTGGATTTTGCGTGGAAATAACTGAAAAGTAGTTCAAAAGGAGTCATCCATGTAAAACTGAGGACCAGGCCATGTGGGTCTGGAGGCAAGGAGGGATTCTGGTTGTCTGCTTGGGGAATGTGGTCAAAGAGAACTTCCAAATTATTCACACCTTTCTTTTACTGGTGTGCAGCTGCACTGACAGGTTGTTTCTGTCTGCCCCCATTTCCTCAGGCCCAGCATGTCTGGTTTGCACCTTGTCAAGCAAGGCCGGGACAGGAAGAAGGTGGATGTGCAGCGGGATTTCACCGTGGCTTCTCCAGCAGAATTTGTTACTCGTTTTGGAGGGAATAAAGTCATTGAAAAGGTAAATTCCTGACCTTTTTTAGCATATTACAGCTCCTCTCCGGAGCTGTGACGTGGCTCTCTGTAAGGCTGTACACTGTAGGTATCAAATTACTGATATTCCTGAGCCTGGAAATTGTATTTCTGCCTGGAATCATTGTGTTTCCTTTTTCTATGTGATAAATAAACATCGTGTTATTTTAGCTTAATGTAGTGAGGAAAAAAATGTGAGCGAGCCAGAACACTTCTGCTGATGCAGAAGGATTTATAAACTGATATAACAAAAGTAGACTGGAAAAACATTAAGAAATGTATTTAAAAATAAATAATGATTTGATTTGAGTCCTTCTGCTCTTTAATCCAACCAAGGCATAACACATTAAAATTTTATGGTGAAACAAGAGCTGCTCTCTGAATTGACAGATGGGCCACGAACTGGATGAAACGGCACAGCCCAAAACTGGGCAAGGAGTCTGCAGGGGTAAAAACCTGCTTTCGTTATTGTTTATTGTTTTGTGCTATTTAGACTCTATTTCATCCTAGCTTCTAATGCACCCAGGTCCTGATAGCAAATAATGGCATTGCAGCAGTGAAGTGCATGAGGTCCATCCGGCGCTGGTCCTACGAGATGTTCCGCAATGAGAGAGCCATCAGGTTCGTGGTCATGGTCACTCCTGAGGACCTGAAAGCCAATGCAGGTGAGTTGGAGAGCTGGGGAAGGGTCACAGCCTCCTCCTTGCACAGCCCTAGGGATGCAGGAAGTGGAGTGTCCACCTGATCTGTCAGTAATGGGATGTTCTGGAGCAGATCAGCGCTTCCCAGAGAGTCAGCCCTGTGAGGAGCAGGCTGGGGGGGCTCAGCCTGGGGAAAAGGAGAATTTTAGACCAAGTCTGTTGTTAGATTTGCAGCCTAAATGGGACTTCCTCTGTGTTTGCAGAGTACATTAAAATGGCAGATCACTACGTGCCCGTCCCAGGAGGACCCAACAACAACAACTATGCAAACGTGGAGCTCATCCTCGATATTGCCAAGAGGATTCCAGTGCAGGTGAGAAGTGTCACCGACACTGAGCAATCTTCTCTCCTTCAGTAGGGAGTTGTGCCTGGGGAACAAGGCAGGACAAAGAAACTGAAATTCCAGACCTGTACTAGCACCCAAAGGCAAAACGTGTGACAGTGCAGTGGCTGTCCCAGGATGAATATCTGCAGGACAGGGAGGTTCTGTACTCCCCTACACCCAGCCCCTCCTCAGCAGGTTGCTGCAGCAGCCTGCTTGCACTCGTCTGCAAGGTGCAAGTCATCCTTTTAGCTCAGCACACCCTGTAGCTCAGAGGCTGCTCTGGCTCCTGGGTGTTCTGAGGCTGTTTTCCGTGAGGAAAAAAAAAGACATGGAGTGTTTGCATGTGTCTGTTTCTGCTCACTTGCTTGTTTTATTCAAACAAAGAGCAAACTGTGTTCTTTTCTCCTGCAGGCTGTGTGGGCTGGCTGGGGCCATGCATCAGAGAACCCAAAACTGCCAGAACTTCTCCACAAAAATGGGATTGCTTTCATGGGTGAGGAGATGGACTGCTCATGTAATGTCTAGTCCTTGTCTGAAGAGGGGTTGTTTAGGGAGGTAGAAAATCCTGAGTCCAAGAGAGAGCCATGAGGAATGGTCTGCAGTGCAAGATGGATTATCTGTTCTTTGCAGTAGTTCTTGTATGGAAGAAGGGGAAAGTTCTCCAAAATAGCCTTTAATGTTGAGATAAAAAGGCAGAAAAGATTCCTGTTGAACGAGATTGTTTCAAGATTGATTCAGCTTTCATTCAAAGCTGAATGTCCCTGTTCTCATTTGAAGAGGGTTCAGTTTTATGGGAAGAGTGGAGTTCTTCCCGAATCAGACTTCTGGACATTGCCCTAATGTCTGATATCCCTTGTGTCTCTCTCATGCATTGTCTTTGCTCTTTGCAGGTCCTCCCAGCCAAGCCATGTGGGCTTTAGGAGATAAAATTGCTTCTTCCATCGTGGCTCAGACTGCTGGCATTCCAACTCTTCCATGGAGTGGCAGTGGTAAGAAGGAAATTGTTTATCAAGATCATGCTAATCTTTTTTTCCTTCAACATGTCTAATTTTTAAGAAGCTCCGTGCTCAAAAGTGTGTTCCAGGAGATGTTCCATCTGTTCTGGGTTTCACATTAGTGCTGTTTGCCCACCACACCAGTGAGATGCCTTGGAAGCAATTCCATTAGTGAAGGAATGAGCATGGAGATGGTGGGAGAAGCTGGCAGCACGCAGAGGAGGACAGGGAGGAGGGGTTGGGAGGAGAAGCGAGGAAACATGGAAGAGGCTGTTTCCTAGAGTGCAGCTGATGCTCACAGGCTCACCTGGTACACCCAGGGCTTGGAGACTCCTGCTCTAATGGAAGGTTCCATTAGAGGGGCAGGGTTCCATGGCAGGGCCTTGGAACAAGATGATCTTTAAAGTCCCTTCCAACCCAAAGCATTCCATGATTCTGTGTTGTCTTGGAGCCCATTCTCTACTTCCTTGGAAGCCCTCTGCAGTTTCAAAACACTATAAATAACCTGCTTCTCACAGATAAATGGAGGAGGAGATAATGGGTTGGATGAAAACACTTGCTCCCCAGAAATCAGGAATGTCTGTTTACATTCTGCATTCTCCCTTCTCTACGTGCTCCCAGCCTGGTTCCTTTTGTCACCCCTGTCCTGCACGTGGCTTCTCACAGCCTGGCAGCACAAGGAGCTCAGAGGGTGATGTTTGTGTTTCAGGTCTTCGAGTGGACTGGCAGGAAAATGATCTCCAGAAGCGAATCCTGAATGTTCCTCAGGAGCTCTACGAGAAGGGCTACGTGAAGGACGCGGACGATGGACTGCGGGTGGGTCTGGGGAGCTCTTTGAGGGGTCAGAGAGCTGGGTTGAGCTTTCTCCTCATGGGAGCACAAACTGGAACCAGACTGCAGCCCCAGAGCTGGGTCTTGGAAATTGGGAAGTGATCATTCACATGTCTTTGGCCCCAGCCTGCAGAATTAGGTGAGGATTAGCAGGCAGAGGCACGGTATGGGACCAAAGTTGTGTTGCATTAAAAGCTGTCATCTAGTTTTTGTTCAGTGCAGGAAGAAGGTGTTTTTAATAAAGACCCACAACCTCACACTTGACTCTGTCTTTTAAGTTTCTCCTTGAGGAAGATTTTTAGAATAAGAAATATTCCTGGCACAATACAGGATTGGGAGTTTTTCTTTGTGAAGAGCAGGAGTGGAGTGTGTGACTTTTCCATGTTTGCCAGCTTAATGATTTTCTGTATTATACAAAAGCTTTTCTGTGAGTTCGTAGATTTAATGGCATTGAAGCACTGACAAAAGATTTTGTGGTCACTCGGAGAGGTCAGAGTTCTCTGTAATCACAAAATCCCTGCTGATTTTTCCATCTACAGGCACCCTCTCCAGCTGGGATATTTGGTTTCTATCCCATTGATTGTTAAATAGAGTCAGACATGGAGGCTTGGATGTGAATCAGTGGGGAAATAATGATCCTTTCACTGGATTCTGCTGCCTTTTTGTACTTACCCTGTTGTTCTGCCCATTTTGCCAGGCTGCTGAGGAGGTTGGCTACCCTGTCATGATCAAGGCTTCTGAAGGAGGAGGAGGGAAAGGAATCAGGAAAGTTAACAATGCAGATGACTTCCCCAGTCTGTTCAGACAGGTGACTTTTCCCACTGGTTGGTGCTGCCTTGTTCTAAATGTTCGGGCTGGGTGGTTCTGAGACACTCTGTCGATAATAGATCTTACAAAAGATGCTCTGCCTGTTCATTCTATCCCTGCTGTAGGTTCAAACTGAAGTCCCAGGCTCTCCCATCTTTGTGATGAGGCTGGCCAAGCAGTCCAGGCACCTGGAGGTGCAGATCCTGGCAGACCAGTATGGCAATGCCATCTCCCTCTTCGGCCGGGACTGCTCCGTGCAGCGCCGGCACCAGAAGATCATCGAGGAAGCTCCAGCCTCTATTGCAACCTCAGCAGTGTTTGAGCACATGGAACAGGTGAGAGTGGCTCTGCAGCTTCCCTTCCCCTGGCCGAGCTCCAGAGACAGGCAGGGCTTTGTATTTTTATTTTACATCACCCAGGGTTTTGCATTGTTGAATGTTTTAAAGGAGCAATATAGGGTTGTGTGTCTCGAACTGCTTAGTGTGGGCAGCCACTCACATTTCCACAGTGAGTCTCCCCAGAGCTCCCTTCTAAGCTATGTGCCCTCCAAAAAGGGGAGGGAAATGTGTTTTAAATGTGTGTTACCATATTAAAGGCAAGCTGCAGGAGTTGTAGGAGTTGCCTAATGATGAGTGTTGCAAATATTTGCTTCAAACTCTGCCTTCTGTAAACTGTAAATTGAATGGCTTGGGAATCAAAACTCCTGTGCCACGGACTTTTCTCTGAGCAGTTTTTGGATGCTTCAGAATGCCAGCAAAAATCTGAAGTGGGTGTGGTGGATGAACAGAGAGAGCACAGGTAACTGGCAATGAAATATTCCTTTTTCCCGTGTCCCAGTGTGCAGTGAAGCTCGCCAAAATGGTGGGATACGTGAGTGCAGGCACTGTGGAGTACCTGTACAGCCAGGATGGCAGCTTCTACTTCCTGGAGCTGAACCCACGCCTGCAGGTGGAGCATCCCTGCACGGAGATGGTGGCAGATGTCAACCTGCCAGCAGCGCAGCTCCAGGTGAGCACAGAAATCTGAATTTCTCATCTTTCAGTAGGTTCAGCAAGTCCCCCAAAGCCACGAGGGCATCCCTCAGAGATCGTGTAGAGAGCTGCTGTTGGATGTGCTGTGGCTTGTCAGTCCCTTGTGTGTCCCCCCAAACTCCTGGCCCCCAACTTTGCAGCAGTGGGTGGATGCCACAGTCCCCTTGCACCTCATTAAGGCTCTGTGTGCTTTTCTACTTCCTTTTTGAACTCTATCTATAGAAAGGCTCCAATGAACAGGACAAGTGGGATTTTGCTGCATGAGGATGCAGCCTGCAGCTGGTTCTGCAGGTTACTCTCCCCACAGTTTCTAATTGCAAAATTCCACAGTTTCCTATAAACAATTAGGGCCCTTCTGTCTCACCGGGACCTCAGTATATTTTTAACAGGCCTAATGCGTGCCCATCCTCAGCTGACCTGGCACTGTCAGCTTTCCCTGGAGCCTCAATCAGTCAATGGAAAATACTGGCTGAAGGGCTTAAGGTGGATATTACACTGAGCTCAGTTGTCCTGGGAAATGGGAATGTTCGAGTCTGTGAGGAGAGAAACTTAGTGGTGGGGTTTTTTGAATACTTTTTTTTTCCTCCTTAGATTGCCATGGGGGTCCCCCTGCACAGGATCAAGGATATCCGAATGATGTATGGAGTTTCTCCATGGGGAGACACAACCATTGATTTTGAGAACTCAGCCCATGTCCCCAGTCCCCGTGGCCACGTCATCGCTGCCCGGATCACCAGTGAGAATCCTGACGAGGTGAGCCTTCAACTTCTGTGCTTGCTGCTCACCGTGGGCTTTACAGGCTCAGCCCCTGCTGCTGCTGCAAGTTTTGGCAGGAAATTTAAAAGATTCTTCCCTTACCTAACTTAGACTCTGCTTAGACACAGCCTGAACTAGTTTTACAGCACAAAGAGGGGTTCTCAAAGCCTTCAGAACCCTAATTCTGGATTATTCGCCTTTTCTTTAGGGTGTAGAGCAGTGTCTGTCTGTCTTTGCAGGGATTTAAGCCCAGTTCTGGCACGGTTCAGGAGCTGAATTTCCGCAGCAATAAGAACGTCTGGGGCTATTTCAGTGTTGCTGCTGCAGGAGGCCTCCATGAATTTGCTGATTCCCAGTTTGGTCACTGCTTCTCCTGGGGAGAGAACCGTGAAGAAGCCATCTCGTAAGTCAGAGATGTGGGAGAGCCTTGGGAATCGCTTGGGTTTTTCTTCTTTGATCCAAAGTGCCATGGCAAAACAAGGCTCCTTACCTCTAGGAGTTTTAAGAGAAATTTCCCTGTCTTTATCTAGTTTGTCATTTCGTGGTCAGGCTTCTCATCCTGTCTTGCTTTGCAATTCCACTGTGTTGCACCTACATTTCTGCACTTCTTGCTTAATTTTTTTTCTTTTTTTTTCCTTTCTGTTTCATCCCTGCCCTGTACACCTGCTGCTGGGGTATGATACAGCTACCACAGTGTGAAAGTCCCTCTTTAAAGCATCCAGGTGAAGGCTTCCAACAGGAAAAACATTGCTAACCTGACTTACCAACGCTTCAGGATGGTTTGTAAACCATGGAGTGTCCTCTGTGGTGTGGGATTTTAAAGCATCTGGTCCTAAGGCCAGATGACCTGTCTGACCTGTCATCCACGTTTTTCATCCAGAGCCTTTCCCCAGTTCCACTCTGGGTGGGGTGGACACCACGTCTGTCTGTCTGTTGTACACCCCTGACACGTGGTAGGGGTCTGGGTGAAGATAGCAGGGGCAACTCCTGATCCCACTGAGCTGCTCTTCTTCACAGCAGCAGCAGGCTGAAGGAAATCAATGTCCCATTCCCAAACATTCCTGCAGGATTCTGCTCCAGTGCCTGTGCTCTTCTGCTCTGTCCTTCAGATGCTTTTCTGTCTGGAGCTGCCAGCTTGCCTGCTACCATTAGTATGGGATAGATAACAGGGCTTCTTTCCCCTTCCAGAAACATGGTGGTGGCTCTGAAGGAGCTGTCCATCCGAGGGGACTTCAGAACCACTGTGGAATACTTGATTAAACTGCTGGAGACAGAGAGCTTCCAGCAGAACCGCATCGACACGGGCTGGCTGGACCGGCTCATCGCCGAGAAAGTGCAGGTGCAGCTGCTCCCCTTGCAGGAACACGGATGGGAATGAGCAGGGGAAGGGGTTGGGTGCCTGCTGGTGCAAAGGAGTTTAGGAGTGGTGAATGTCCACTTAATGAATAAACATTTTCACTGGCATTACTTTTTACATGTATCGAAATCCCACGTCATCCCTGTTGGGGAAAGCTGGTCTTAGAGTTGTCCAGAAAAGCATTGAGAGCAGTGTTATGTTTGGAATCTGGGACAGACAACAGTGGGAATGTTGCTGGAACCTCAATATTTGATCCAGGCAGAAGAAAATGTAGTTTTAAGGAGTTACAGAAATAATGGCTTCTATGGAGAGTTCACATGGCTGCTACACCAGCTTAATTTTAAAGAGAGGTTGGCCATGAACCAAAAATAGAGCTGAGGCTGGTGATTCTTCTAGCTGGGTGTTCAGATTGGGCTGAAGCTGGAGGAGGTGTGACTGTGTCTGTCCCCTGTTTTAGGCTGAGAGGCCTGACACCATGCTGGGGGTGGTGTGTGGAGCTCTGCACGTGGCTGACGTGAGCCTCCGGAACAGCGTCTCCAACTTCCTGCACTCCCTGGAAAGGTAAAAGTGCCAGCTCCTCTCTAGTAATGACTCCTGGTTTACAAGTCCAGTCTGGGAATGCTCAGGGCTTGTTATCTGCTGACTGTTCCCTGGCCCCAGGGAGCTGTTTATCCGCTGAGAAAACTGGCAGGTATCTGCATCTCCTCAAAATATCCCCTGCTGTCTGCACAGATTGCTCTGGTTTCTAGCAGAAGCTCCAGGAAATGGCTCAGGAACATGGAGTTCTTTCTCTGTGTGCTGGTAGGGCAGCACTGGGGAGTCTTGAATCACCCAGAAGTGAATGGAAAGGAGAGCAAAGCCGGCCTGTGTGGCTGGAGGGACTTTGACTTTGTCAAACTGATTTGTGTCTCTCCTAAGACAAGACTCTAAAAACCTACTCCCATCTCTCTGCTAGTGTTTCCCAAAGCCTTGCACGCATCTCTGAATCTCTTTGGACCCCTGGTAGCCTTTTGGTGGCTTGTGGAAGATCAGTTTTGTTTTGTACTTCCCTTTCCAGGGGCCAAGTCCTCCCTGCTCACACTCTGCTCAACACTGTGGACGTGGAGCTCATCTACGAGGGACGGAAGTATGTGCTGAAGGTACAGAGTGGGACTGACCCACCCTCCTGCCTCTGGGCTGGACATGGCTGTGTGTGCTGCTCTGGCCTAATCTTTGCACAGATTTGTACAGGGAATTACATCTGAGCAGGGTTTATTTTCTCTGCTTTAGTGGGTGAAGAAATTGGCACAGCCTCCTTTATGATAACACCCCTCACGTTGCTCCACTGCCATGTCTCTGTAAACATTTCAGCCTCTTGCTCTGAGGAGGGTGAAAATTACTTTGTTACAGGCAAAGACGACTAGGGGTTGACCAAAACTTCCAACTTGGAAAACTCTGGGAGTTGTGGCAACCAAGGCACTCAGTGATGTGTTCAATTCACTGGATAATTCCCATTCCTGTGGATTTGCAGGTGACCAGGCAGTCTCCCAATTCCTACGTGGTCATCATGAACAGCTCCTGTGTGGAAGTCGATGTGCATCGCCTGAGTGATGGGGGGCTGCTCCTCTCCTACGATGGCAGCAGCTACACCACCTACATGAAAGAGGAAGTGGACAGGTAGCAACCTGTACAGGTTCATGTTTAGCATTTACACAGCCAAAAGGAGGTGTATTTGTAACTTCCTGCTTCCCAAAAGATCAGCTGGGAATGGAGTTCTCTCCTAGAAAGAGTTTACCAGATGTACTGTGGGTGAGTTCTAGGACAGCAGATCTTAGCTACTGTCAGAAGAAGGATCTGGCTGTGCACCACGTGGAGTCCATATTCCTCTGCTTGGTCCTTAAAAGTGACTTTTGGAATTGTAAAAACCAAAACACCAGAATCTGAGTCTTTAAAATTCTTGATCCTCCTCAGCTGCCTTAGAAATAGACAAGTTGTACTGTTTCAGTGCATCCCCTCAAAATTCCCTGCAAGGATCATAAGCAGTAAGGGCAGTAAAGGGCATCCCCAGGTCTGGAATGTGAACTCTGCCCCCTCTGCTGTGTTATCTTCTGGGAAAATTAATGGATCTGTTCCGGAGGACAAAGAATTTGGGTAACTTTCTGGGTTTGAATCTCCGCCTCTGAGTTGGTTGAGCTGTTCTCCTTTAGTTTTGTTTCGAAGTAGAATAGGGAAAGGGAGACTGGATTTTTCCCTTCCCATGCCTTCCCCAAGGAGTTCTGTTGCACTGACCTGTCCTGTTCTTCCCTAGGTATCGCATCACCATTGGGAACAAGACCTGTGTGTTTGAGAAGGAGAACGATCCCTCCATCCTGCGCTCGCCTTCCGCTGGGAAGCTGATCCAGTATGTGGTGGAGGATGGGGGACACGTGTTTGCAGGCCAGTGCTTCGCAGAAATTGAGGTAAAAGTCTCAGAGAACTGCCCAGGCTGCCCAGGAAAAAGCTCAGGGGGAGGGATGTTGGATGCTTTGGGGCTGGGAGGTAAGCGTGAGGGATAATTCAGAGTATTTCATTTACAAATTTTAACCTGAACTAAAGCAGGAATCATCAATGAGAGTGATGAGGTGGGAAAGAAATTACTTAACAGCTGAAGTTTGAGTGAAATTAATGACTGTGCACCAAGTGATGAGCAAAATTTCTCAGCAGTGAGACCATGGTTGTCACCTTCCTGTGATTCCAGAGAAGCTGGGATCCGTGTGTTACCCAGCTGTGGTGAAGAAGGCCTTCTCCTTGTAGTACTGACACAGAGTTACATGCCGGGATGAAGTAACAAACTAAGAGTTCTCTGATTAGCTGATCATTTATTGGGTTGATCCCATAAGTTAATAAGTATCACTCCTCCCTTCTCCCTGGCAAGTTACTTAACTCTTACCGAGGAGGAGGATGAGCAATTTCTGCATCTCCATGAGGAAAGCACAAGGGGTTGTGTAGGAGTGTGTGGCTCAAAACAGATTTGAGGGAGGGGAGGGTGTGTGATGACAGAGGGGCAATTAAACCAGTTGGGGACAATGTGTAGGAGAAAAATATCAAGACAGAGATCCAGCTGTTTTATGTAAGAGCTTTTGCACTGCAACAGGTCATGGCTAAGAAGGAACCACCCACACAATCCCTGTGGAGCACAGCAAGGGTAAAACCAAACTGGCTCCCCCATACCCAACCCTACTGCTCCAAAGCTCCCATGGTTGATCTAAGGAAGCATTTCTGTCTGGGAAGAGCTGTCTGAGGGCTCTAGAAAGTGATCCTGGTTCCCTCTGCTTGAAGTGAAGGTGTGGCTGTAGCCTTTGAGAGGAGCCTTTGGGATGCTGCAGTAAATTGTCTGCTTTGTTCATTGTGCTGAGTGTGGGACCTTCCCGAGTCCCTCTTGGTTCAGGCAGTGTGGGCAGTGATGTTCCTGAAGTTCCTGCCACACTATTTTGTGGCCAATTATTTTGTTATCCCATTCACTTTAGTGTCTGGGTTTCATTCCCAATGTCTGTGCTTGTAAGTTTTTGGAAACACCTGAGTGCCAGAGGTGCTCATGCAGGTCTCTCTGTGGTGGGACACTGGCTGCTGGCTCCCAAAAGTAGAACCATTCTGGGCACATGGAGCTGAGTGTGTGACCTGTTTTCCGTGCTACAGGTGATGAAGATGGTGATGACGATAACAGCAGGAGAATCGGGCTGCATCCACTATGTCAAACGCCCAGGGGCTGTCCTGGATCCAGGCTGTGTGATTGCCAAGCTCCAGCTGGATGATCCCAGCAGGGTTAAGCAGGTGAGGAGCTGCAGAAAGCACAGATGTCAGTGGGATTTTAATAGGGGGGTGATGTCGAGAGTGGTACGAGATGGTCCAGTGAACCAGTTTCCCATTTGTGCATTGTACTGGAATTGTCACTTCACTGTTTGTTTGTCTCAGATGAGGACTGGGACTGAGATTCCTCTCTCTCTCTCTAATTCAGGCTAAGCTTATCTACCATTCTTGCTCTCTGCTTACCTCAGTAATATTGTGGGGATGTATCTTTCAACCAAGTGCATTTCCCACTCTGGGAATCCTTGCAAGTTCAACCTTGGCTCCAGTGGAGGGCAGCTGGCTGTTCCCCATGGCTGGTGCCCCACAGGAGGGTCAGTGAGGCTGTTGCTTGTTGCAGGCTGAGCTGCACACGGGTACCCTGCCCCAGATCCAGAGCACGGCGCTGCGGGGCGAGAAACTGCATCGCATCTTCCACTACGTGCTGGACAACCTGGTCAACGTGATGAACGGGTACTGCCTGCCAGAGCCCTTCTTCAGCAGCAAGGTACTGGGGGCTTCTTCTTCCAGATCCAAAACACAAAGTTCTTGCAGCTCAAGGCAGGGTTGGGCAGTTCTCTGCCACAGCCAGAGGACCCCGAGTCAGGGCAGCACCCATGAGATGGGATGTTGGACATCACCCCTTTCCTTTTTATCCTTTTTGCTGTTTATTCTCTTCTTCATGCTTGTCTTCCCACTGTCTTGTCTCTCTCTAGGTGAAGGGCTGGGTTGAGCGATTAATGAAGACCCTGAGGGATCCATCTCTGCCCCTGCTGGAACTTCAGGACATCATGACCAGCGTTTCTGGACGGATCCCACCCAACGTAGAGAAGTCCATCAAGAAGGAGATGGCCCAGTATGCCAGCAACATCACCTCGGTCCTCTGCCAGTTTCCCAGCCAACAGGTGACCAACCACACCTCTGTGGAGGAATAAAAATTGGTTTGTGTTGGGGCATGGAGAGAGAAAGTTCCTTTAGATTACATGGAGCTTAATTGAACCTGAAAGGTGTGTTTGAACACGGGGTCTTCATGTGAAAGACACTTGCCTGTGTCACCTCAAGGCTTGTCTCCTGGGCCTGTGCTGAAGGGTTCGTGTTCCCTGCTCAGTACAGCTTTAAACAGGCACTTTGGAAACACTTTAATCTTAGCAGTGGCCTTGTGGGCATTTATTTGTTTGCTTTTTGTCTGGTACATGTGCTGGAGTGCAATTTGTGGTGCCAGTGTTAGCTCAAAAACCAATGACTGCGGCCAAGGGAGGCCTGGTTGGGTAAGGAGATGTTGGAAGCTGATTTCTCCACCCTGTGATACCGTGCATTGATTTTTGTCACTGGCAGGTCATGAACTTCCTTTGCTGGAGTCTGCTGGGGCTGTGGTGTGTCTCTGCTGGTTGTCCAGCCCATCCAGGACTGGGATGTCACGTGCTTTTCCCTTTCAGATTGCCAACATCCTGGACAGCCACGCAGCCACCCTGAACCGCAAGTCGGAGCGCGAGGTTTTCTTCATGAACACGCAGAGCATCGTGCAGCTCGTGCAGAGGTCAGCCATTCCCAGGGGGTCCTGCAGGACAGGAGCTGCCCCCAGCAGGGGTGGCAGGGGTTCTGTGTGCATTCAGCCTCACTCAGCGCTGGGTTTGGTGCCTTTGCCTCTGCAGGTACCGCAGTGGGATTCGGGGCCACATGAAGGCCGTGGTGATGGACCTGCTCCGGCAGTACCTGAAGGTGGAGACTCAGTTCCAGCACGGTGAGTCCCTGGGCACATCAAGGGTTTGATTTATGAAGGAGTCATATTTGGACCCAGAAAGTTCATGTGGGCCCTTGGAGAAGGTTTGCTCTCACTTTGTGCTGAGGGTGAGCTGCACAGGCTTGCTTTTAAGGGTTTGCAGTCAGCCTGGGTTTTGTAGAGGAGCTTCTGTCCCCAAAGCTCAGCTGAAGCTGAGAGGTGAAATCAGTGCCTTGCACTGCTGTATCCAGGCACAAGATGGCAATGAAGCCCTGGCTGATTCCGAGGCTCTGGCTCTTACAGGTAGTTCTGATTCCGCTCTTCTTTTGTCCTGCTCCATTACCTGCCCCAGCCTAATGGTACTGCAGATTCATTTCCACTTCAATTTGCTGGAAGCAGAGGATGGTGCAAGGCTTTTTGCTGTTATTTCATTTTGGTTGTCATTTGAATGAAAGTCTGAGCTCCCTATTCCTCTCTCAGTATTGCTCACAAAGGAGGCATTTGGTGCTGGAGCTGTTGATTAAGAGTGGGATGTTTGAATTAAAGTTTGCAGTAGGTGATGGTGGGAATGCTTTCTTCCCAAATTGATTGTGTGGACCATAGAATGACGGACTGGTTTGGGTGAAAGGGACCTTAAAGCTCATTTCATTCCACCCTTGCCATGGGCAGGGACACCTTCCACTATCCCAGGCTGCTCTAAGTCCTGTCCAGCCTGGCCTTGGGCACTTCCAGGGATCCTGGGGCAGCCACAGCTGCTCTGGGCACTCTGTGCTAGGGCATCCCCACCCTCACAGGGAGGAATTTTTTTCTAATATCCAATCTAACCCCGCTGCCTGTCAGTGTGAAGCCATTCCCCCTTGTCCTGTCACTCCATCCCTTGTAAATGGTTTCTCTCCATCTTCCTTGTCGGCTCCCTTCAAGCCAAGGAGATTCTCCAAAAATACATGTAGAAAAATAAAGACACATCTAGTAACTTGTACTCCTTGCCACAGAGGTGTGAAGACTGGGAAAGAAATGTGCATTTCTGCCTGCAGGTCACTATGACAAGTGTGTGTTCACCCTTCGGGAGGAGAACAAGAGTGACATGAACGCGGTGCTGAACTACATCTTCTCCCATGCCCAGGTCACCAAGAAGAACCTGCTGGTGACAATGCTCATTGTAAGTGTCTGATGCTTAAAAAAAAACTCTCTCTCTCTTTCTCTCTTTTGTCTTTTATTTTACAAACATAATGTTGTCTGTTACTGCCAAAAATACATCCAAAGTAGCCATCCACGAAATAACTCCCCAAAGCAAAGAAAGTGTCATAATTTTCCTAGACCAAGGCTGGGTTTCTTAAATTCTCATCTGTAAGGATGATGTAAGGACCCTGGCATTCTTTCTTTCTGGCTCTCCTTTTCCCCCCTTTTTTTTCCCCCTTTCCCTTTTTGGTGTGTGGTGTGATTGTAAGTAACGCTTGCCTTAAGAATCTCATTATTTGAACACGGAGCCATATTTCCTCTGAGAATTCTGGAGTAGCTTTGAGCCGGGGCTGTTCATTTCTCAAGTAATCACGCTGGCGTGATGGAGAGAGAAAATGGCAGCTGTTCACAGCTCAGGCCTTCAATTTTCTTCAGAGTCCAGTCACTCAAGTGTGTAATTACACGGGGGTGCCGGCGAGGCGTTAGCCCTTGTCAGAGAGCTGGGCTGAGGCTTTGCTGCTGCCTTTGCCAATCAGTGCAGGCAAAGCCAGTGCCTGGCTTTAGTTTGTTGTTGTCATCCTCATGATTCCTTGCTAAAATGGGCCTGGAAGTTTGGGTCTGGTTTGTCACCTCATGTGGGCCGTGCCTCGCTGGCTCTTGGTGTTGGCCGTGTGAGGGAGCGAGGGGCGTGTGGGGAGACCTCAGAGAGCCTCAAAGAGGTTTCCTTGGCCCTTCCTGTTGGGTCATTCTTCCCAGCACCACTGCCACTTACTTCTGCACAAGTAAAGGCCAACCTCCCAGTTTGCCAGGACTTGAAGCACCTTCTCACTCATGGCTCTTCACATCCCCGTGGCATGTTTGGTGTCACCACGGTGAAGGCTGAGGTGTTTTATGGGTGCCCAAGCTGTTTGTGTGGCGTGGGGTAAGTCTGTCCTCCAAGGGCAGCCTCAGTGCCTGTGTGGCTGTTATTGATGTGTCCCAGGAATCCATTATTAACCAGGGGCTCTGAGGATGGCTTTAGTAATGGTCTTATGCTGCCATCATTCACCTTTTTTAGCCAGCAGGCGCTGGAGGCAGGGTGGGAACTGCTTCATCCTTCATACATCTGTTGAAATATGGTGTGATTTGTTGTTGTATGTTCATTTTCTGTGCTTAACTTATGCACGTCCTGGCCTGAACAGGATGGAATGGCTGCTGGCATGGCAGGGTCTCGTGTCCTGTCGCGTTTCTGTTCCCTGGAGCAGCAACATAACAACACCCAGGAGTTTGTGCTTGAAATCCAGCAAAGGCAGTTCTTGAATTATTCACTGTGAACCCCCTCAGTGTCCTGGAGTGGATAAATGCACAGAACTTTCTTTGGGGACAATCGCACTCATGTTTGGTGGCCCAGGACTGGTCAGGAGGAGACAGCAGTCTAATCAGAGTTTGGAGCTCAGATGTTTTCTCAGTGGTTTGAGTATGGTCTGTGTCCCTGGAGAGCTGTGTCACCATTCCTAGAGGTGCCATCATGCCTGAGTGGGGCTGGAGAGAAAGGGATCAAGGGCAGTGGGAGGGAGAAGCTGTTGAGCTCTGGAATCTCGTGGAGCTGTTGTTTAGTTAGTCACTCTATGGGACTTTTGTATTACCTGGTTTTGGTTTTTACTTCATTTTCCCTGGCAGGTTTGTCAATCCAGCCTGCTGCACAGAGGTTTCCCCTTATTGTTTTATATTTCTTGGATCTTCAAATGTCCTCTTCTGGTCTGTAGGTGTTTAAGATCTCTTTAAACTTTAAGGCACCAGCTCTTTCCTGTGGCAAATCCCTGTTTCATCTCACATTTCCCTCCTATGATTAATTTATCAAGACAAGCTGTTAAGTGCTGTGTGGAAGAAGCATGTTAGAGGCTCCTAGAGGGTTTCCAGCTTTGGGGTGGGAGGGAAGAGGCTCACAAGAAGTGTTGAAGACTGTGGGATTACTCATGGGAATTGAAACTATTTTTGGAAGAAAGCCTTTACTGTTTGCATTTTTTTGAATGGAGGAATTCAGAAGAGTTTTGGAACAGCATTAACACTGGAAGTTATGCTCTTCAGTTTTGTTGTTTTATCCAGCCAATTTAGACAGTAAGGTAAGCTTGTGGATTTCCTCAGATCTACGATTCTCTGGTTAGAAGAAATATTATGAGTCAGTCATGTACCATGACAGTACATTATTCATGGGTTTAGTTGGCTTTGCTTAGCCTTGTCAGAGGAATGACAGATCTTCTTTCTGGTGTTGGCTGAAGCTGCACAAAGTTTGTGGGTGGTTTGTGGTTGTGGAGCTGTGGAGACTTTCGGGGTTTGAGGTGTTTTTTATGTGGACGTCAGGAGGTTCTCTGGCAGTGTAACTCTGGTCGCCCTTCATGGCGACCTTTACATGCTCCACAAGGTGTCTGGCTACAATTTATGCTCTTTGAATTTTGCATTGGTGCTAGGAGAAACTTCTGGTACAAACCTGAAACAGGGTAATGGGAAATGGTTTTCTGAGTCTCTCTGACAAGTCAGCATTTCTCATGTGTTTGGGTGCCAAACATGTGCTACAAATAGGGGGATGGGAGATGGTCCCTGTCCCTTCTTTTACCTTTTATTTATGTGTGTAAAATTGCTGAATACTGAATATTTGTATCCTTGTCAGCACAGGATAATTCAGGTCGGGACTTTTGGGGATGGTGTGGTCCTGCCGTGAGTGTGTGCTCATATTCCAGGTTCAAACTCCTTTGAGGGAGTACAGATGATGTTTTCCCTCTGTTCTAAGCATTTCCTGTTCTCTCTGCTCCCAGGACCAGCTCTGTGGCCGTGACCCCACCTTGACAGACGAGCTGATCAATATCCTGACAGAGCTGACCCAGCTCAGCAAGACGACCAACGCCAAGGTGGCCCTGCGAGCGCGGCAGGTGAGGGATCCCTGCCCGGATCCCTCCGGGCTGCTCCCGCCTGGAGCTCACCCCTTTGGGAAATCCATATCTGCTGCTGTTCATTTTGATCACTGTGCAAATGGGGAGAGCAGGTTACTGTGAGCAGCACTTTGACAGTCAAGCAATTAACAGTGATTAACCGTGGCGACCGGCAAAGATTGCGGTGCATTCCCAATCACTGTAATATTTAAATTTAACACGCGTTCCGTTGTCCCTGCTCCTCCAAAAAGTTTCGTCTGGCTCACACAGGAGTTAACTGGGAGTAGCCCATGGTTTGTATGATGGAGGAAGTGGAAATGCATGGTTACTGTGGTTTTTGGTGGCTTTGGCATCTGCAAACCTGACCAGCACAGGCTGCCTGGATTGTGCAGGAACAGCCAGGACGTGCTCTCCAGGTTCCTCAGCTGCCTTACAATCCTTGTGGATCCACGTGTGCAGAGAACAGGGAGAGCCATTTACACAAGAACCAGATGTTCTTTGCAGCTGCTGAGGAATTATCACACAGAATTATGCTGGCCTTTTGTAAGTTTTCTTCCCTCTCTGAGTTGTGCTTTGTCAATTTTGTTTTAACCTGGAAATAATTGGAAAAACTCTTGATGCTGTCAGTTCCAAGAGTCCGGTACAGAACGAATTTGAATGTCACACAGGCACCCAGATACTGTTGTGAGCTTCCTCTTCAGCAGTTCAGTTTAACCCTCCCTCTGTTGCCAGGAAGGAGTGAGAGGGCGCAGTGGTTTCCTGATAACGCTGACCCCAGGGTCTGATCACTCCTCTCACTCCACAGTCCCTATCTCCAGCCTAAAAGTCTAAAGCAGGAAAGCTCACACTTTGGAGGTCTCTCCTTTTATTTCAAAGCTTGGCTATTGAAAACGAACAGGGTGTTTGAAGCTGCTCAGTGACCTTCTGTTTCCTTCAGGATTGTGTTTGTGTCCTTGAACCATTCTGCTATTGAACCTCCCTGCAGCAACCGGGGATGGTGCTGCAGTTCTTGTGTTGCTCTTCCACTTCATTTTCCCTGCAAGCTGCTTCCATTTCTTCCCTCTGCATCCTTCGTGTTGGGCATTTAATACCTGGCAGTGGTGTCTGTTTGCTGCCCTGCTTGGGAGCAGAGCGTGGCTCCGGCGTGGGCCTCCCCACAGCTGCTGCCTGCCAGCTCTGCTTCCCAATTACCAGCCGGGCAGGCAATCCCCAGGACTAGCAGCTCTGCACTGCTAAATCACATGCACTGATGGAACTTGATTGAAGCTGTTCCCTTTCTCTATGGGGAATTGCCAATAATACAAATGGAGCAGATTACACAAACGAGGCCGGGGAGGGGAGAGGGTTTGCGGCGTCGCGCGGGTGCCGCAGAGAGAATCTGGCTGCCTCTTCAGGGATGGAGCTGGCTGGTTCTGCCTGGAGGTGGCAGCCCCCTGCTGATGGCCCAGCGTGGCTCCTTTCTCTGACATTCCCTGTGTTTCCCCAGGTTCTCATTGCTTCCCACCTGCCCTCCTATGAGCTGCGTCACAACCAGGTGGAGTCCATCTTCCTGTCGGCCATCGACATGTACGGGCACCAGTTCTGCATTGAGAACCTGCAGGTACCCACCAGCCTTCCCTCCTTGGCTCCCTGCTTCCTTCTCACTGACCTTCATGTCCCAAGGTCCTTGTGGCTTTAAGTTGTATTGGTCTGGTGTCCAGCTTTCCCCTGTTTTTTGTTTTCATCCCTATGCCGATGTCGGAATCACCTCATGCTGGTTCTGCACCTTCCTCACAGGGGACAGCGGAGGAGAGGGGCTGGTTCCTCCCTCTGGTCACCAGACATGAGGAAATGGAGTTGGGGGGACATTCAGATTGGACATTAGGGAAAGGTTCTTCCCCCAGAGGGTGCTGGGCACTGCCCAGGCTCCCCATGGGATGGGCCCAGCCCCGCGGCT
>NW_008237409.1:1442276-1460039 GCF_000691975.1 Corvus brachyrhynchos
TCTTCCCCCAGAGGGTGCTGGGCACTGCCCAGGCTCCCCATGGAATGGGCACAGCCCCGAGGCTGCCAGAGCTCCAGGAGCGTCTGGATGAGCTCCTCCCATATGGTCTGGTTTTGGGTGGTTCTGTGAGGAGCAGGGAGTTGGACTCAGTGATCCCTTCCAACTTCAGGTTTTCTGTGGTTTAATATAAAAAAGTCATAATCCTTCATGAATAACAGCAAAAGCTCAGAAATCAGAACAAGCCAGGCTTGATTTGGGTTTTTTTCTTTTTTTGCCTGATCCTGGTTGCAAGACAGAGTTCTCTTTTAAACCTCTGCTTAATGTGATCTTTTCTAGAAACTCATTTTGTCTGAGACATCCATCTTTGATGTGCTTCCCAACTTTTTCTACCACAGTAACCAGGTGGTAAGAATGGCAGCTTTGGAGGTAAGTTTATTCCCATTTAAAAATAATAGTATTTTTAATTTTTCTGTGGATTTGGTTTGTTTTGAGCACTGCCACCCTGCAAGATCCAAGAGAGCTGTAGGTTATGTGTAATTGTCTGTGCTTGGAATCTGGCATTTAACAGCACTAACATTGATAACTGAGTGAAATTTCAAAGTCAAGTTATATTTGTGTGAAGACTGAGGTGGTTGAAGGGAGAAGGTGAAGCTGCTGTCAGAGGACATGATCATAATCCTGATGGTTCTGGCCTTCCTCAAAGAATAGCTTTAAACTCTGGTTGAGTTAGAGTTTATCTAGCTGCTCATTTGGAGGTATCTGTTGAGTTTTTAATACTTTTGAGGTCTCTGGTGTGTTATTTGCCCTCAGCCCAGTGCAGCTGATGGAGTTCTCTGTCCCCAGGTGTACGTTCGGAGGGCCTACATTGCCTACGAGCTAAACAGTGTCCAGCACCGCCAGCTGAAGGACAACACCTGCGTGGTGGAATTCCAGTTCATGCTGCCCACCTCCCATCCCAACAGGTCAGATCACCTGCCTCTGGAATTGGAGATTCAGGAGGGGCTTGTCCTGCCCTGGCAAGGAAAACTTGCAGTGGGATTGGTGGAGAAAGGGGGTTCATTTAAGCATGATACAGTTTTCATGTATTTTCTGGTTTTTAACTTCAGCTTGGGGAGTAACTTATCTCTAGAATGTCAGTTCTAGCTGAATCCTGAGCCTCCCAGAAAATGCAGTTCCAGACAGAATAATCAACTAATTGGAATCTTAACGCAGAACAGTCAAACAGTCTCTGTGCTCTTCCTGCCAGCCCTTTCTAACTGTCTGTGTGGCTCTACTTCTCCTTCCTGGCTTTGCTGGATAAGGTGACATCGTTTATAGCACACGATTTTTTGACAGAGCAGACCAGGATGAGAGCTTTATATAAAATTCTGGGGTTGGCATAGTTTGATTTTCAGGCAGTTTTGCATTTCTTGTGACTACGACCAAAAGCATCAACTCTTGCTGCCCAGAGAAGGGTGGCATCTCTAATTCATTTAAAAAAAAAGAAAACTTGGTTATCAGAACTTACAGGAACATTGAATCAGAGTGGTTTGGGTTGGAAGGACCTTAAAGCTCATCTCCTTCCAACCCCTTGCACTGGAGCAGGTTGTTTCTGGGTGTCTGTGGGGTCGGTCTGTCCCGTGTTCTCCCCAGGAGGGTGGTGGAGCTGACGCTTGGGTTCATTCCCTGCTGGCTCCGAGGTCGCAGTGAGTCCCCTTGGCCGCCGGGTGCCACTGTTGGTCCGTGCCGGGCACCGCGGCCCTTTCTCCCTCCTTTGTCTCCAAACATCTTTTCCCTGGTTTTATTTTTGGTGGGGTCCAGTCTCGCTTCATTGAGAATCCATCAGTACCTTTTATGAAATGGTTTTCAGAATCTGGTTTGCTGGAAATGAATGGCTGTCCCCAGCCGGCCCCACCAAGCACTCCTGGTACAAATGGGACGTGTTTGGGCTCATCTGGTCCCTACATTTCTAGAATATTTGTAAATAATTGCATACTATTTTTAGTACCCCTTTATAATGCTCTCTTCCACCCTTCATTCTCCTCCATTTCTTCTCTGCTGGCCTCAGTTACCTTTGTTGCTCGGGGATTTTTGGCCTGCCAGTGCTGGCCACTGCTCTGCTCTGTGCACAGGCTTAATCAGACAAGGTCAGCTGGAAGAGGAGAGACATTCCCTGCTCCAGGAACAGCTCTCTGTCCTGAAATCTCCTCTCCCCTTACACTGAATTGGCTGGGACAATGTTCTGAGCTCAGTTCTGCTCCTCAGGCTGCTGGGTGATGGGAAATGCAGCATGTTCCTTGTGCAGAGGGAAGCAGGGTCGGGGGCAGGTTCAGCCCTGCAGGGGCAGGGGCAGCTCCTGGGAGGTGCCTCCAGCTGCCAGGGATGAATTTGGCTGCTGGTGCTTGGGGCAGCTTCTTGCTCTCCCTCTGGGGTGGCTGGAGGGTGCCCAGGGGGAAGCACAGGGTGCCCAGGGGCTGCTGGTGGCAGAGCTGTTTGGGTTTTAGGAGCTCTGAAGCCACACCTGGTGTTAAATTCAGGACATGGAAATCTCAAAACTCTGACATTGTCCTGCTCAAGTCTTCTTTGTTGTTCTTGACCATGGTCTGTGTTCATCACGTGCTTTTCTGTATCTTTTGTAGCACAAATTCTTAGGCTGAAAAGTGAAAAACGCATTCCAAGGGCAAATCCCAAAGCCAAAATATCCCAAAATGTCCCTCAAGGCTCTGCAGGGCTGGTGAACCAGGAGCAGATGCCAGAGAGCCCTGAGGAGAGCATTCCCTTTGGGAGATGCTGTTGTGTGATGCCACACATTTTTCACTACTTCCTCTGATATTTTTAAACCCTGGTCCCCTTTGTGAACCTTTGAGAGCCCAATTTTACTGAAGCAATATTCACGTAGAGAAAACAGCAAACTGATAATGGTTTAAATTCTAATTAGGTTTTAAAATTTATGTTTAAATTCTTTGTTATTGGTATTTAACCCTGCTATGCCTTTACTTACTTGTGGCAGAAACAATCCCAGTCACTCTTGAGCTGCCTGATCACAGCTCAGGCTCAGACTTTGTATTTTTGGCCATGGAAGGATTGCCATCAGCTGCCCACAGGGAAGCAGAGAGGACAGAAAAGCTGTTAAATCTGCTGACAAAGGCACAGAAGTGCAGCCTGCTCCTGGTGGGTTTTGTGGGCAGAAACTGTTCGGGGAATTATTTGTTTAAATTAACAGAAAATGTCCTAATGTAAGAATCCCCACTGAATGGCAAGGGAAAGTCACAGGGAGAAAAATAGCTTCTAATGGGAATCACAGAGGGCTTTATGGATCCATCAGCACTCCTTGTGCCCGGTGCAGGGCAGATGAGGAGTGTGGTGTCACCATCTGGCAGCAAATGGGGTTTGTGAGCCCTCTCCGAGCAGAAATCCAATCTGGAGGCTTGGATCCAAGGGGATCTCTGGGATGCCAATGGCCACACGCTGCAGAGGGGACTGCAGACAAGTGCTGAGTGCAGAGCCTTGCCTGGGGATAACCTGCCTCGTGCAGAGGCCTGGGGAGAGGAGATGGGAGGAAGAAATGAGCCCTGTTTGGAGCTGTGCTTTGCTCCCTGCTTGTTCTGCCAGCCCTGCTGAGCTGGGAAGCGGTGGAATATTGACTGGTGCTCAGAGAGTTCAGCTGCCTTTGTGAGGATGGCAGCCCAGGTGACAGACACTGAAAGGCCTTTCTGAGGTGTTCGTGAAACAGGCCTTGCCTAATCTTAGCTTAAAATCTTCTGTTCAAAGAAACATTGTGTGTGGAGGAGAGGGAATTATAGTGCTTTTTCAACAAAAGTATTTCTTTCTAATCCCCTCTCCTCTCCTGCTTTCCAACAGCCTTTCTTATGTGTGAAGCTGTAAGGTTTAAATTAAACTGGGACATTGTCTGCTGTAGCCAGCTCTTGCTGCTGCCCTGCTCCTCCCAGAGCCCTGCTCCTCCCTTCTCTCCAGCTCCCCCAGCCAGGGTGTTCAGCTGCTCCCTTGATCCCCCCTTCCCCAGTAACAGATGTGCTGGAGGACCAGGAGGGAAGAACTCAGAGGCGAATGTGCTCCCACAGAACAGATCCCTGTTTTTGTCAGAGCTGGATGTGCCCCATGTGTCAGATGCTGAGGCAGGTGCTGGCAAGGAGACTTAGAGGTGCTGGCTATATCCTGATTTTGGGATGTGGCAGGGATAGCCCAGGGCTCTACCTTCTGCTTTGTTGAGCCCCAGAGGAAACTGAAACACAACCCAGCCTGTTTTGGTCCCTGTTGCCTCAGCCATGCCTTCCCAACCCCTCTGGGCACTGAGCCCACACCTTTCCTCTGTCCCATGGAACACCCCCAGCTGCCACATTTGGCCTTGAGATGTCCTGAGGGAGCTTGGACCAGGATGTACCATTGGAAGGAGGAAGTGAGGAAGGTTTTAGCACTGCAGATGAAGTTTTGATGATGAGCCTGCTTAGCTGTAAGGCAAGTGTGACTTTGGGGACTGGACAAACGAGATGTCTGATACCAGCTCACCCTGCTTGCCTCTGGAGCCGGGAATGCACACACTCAGCAAACCTGGATGTAGAGGCAAATGCCTTGTCTGGGTTGAATTCATTCTTGGGACTGCATCCTGTTGTCCGTGGTGCTTCCAAGGGTGGAATTCAAGCCTAGGTGTGAGTTGCTCTGTATTTCATCAACATCACCAAACCACAGAATGGCCAGGGGTGGAAGGACCTCAAAGCTCATCTCATTCCACCCCTGCAGTGGACAGGAACACTTTCCACTAGACCAGGTTGCTCAGAGCCCCATCCAAGGGTATTCCCATCAGTATAAATGTCTCAACGATCTTGTGCTTGGTTTTGCCTGGAATCTCCTCCCTCTGTGCTTGTGGATGTTTGTTCATGCCCTCCTTGGACTTCGGTGTTGCTGATTTCAAGGCTTAAGAGTGGTGCATGATCTCTCCTTTGCTGTCTCCTGATGTTTTATCATCTATGGGGTATTTTGGTTGTTCCCTTTTTGTCAGCCTCTTCCTTAGCTTAAAGGCAGAAACCGTTTGGAAGGGTGAAAATCAGATTAAATATCCCTGGTCCCAAACAGTGCTTTTTTAAGAACCCCAAACTTGCAATTAGACTGTGTAGAGGTTTCTTCCTGCTATCATTTAACAATGATCTATTCATAAAATTTGTATTTCTGCCAGAGTGAAAGCATTTTCTGTGGGCTAGTTGCTGAAACAGCCTCTGGCATCACTCTTTGGATGCCAGGAGTGACCCAGCCGTGCTGCTGTGAGCTCTGACCCTACCTGGAGCCCCAAAGGAATAACTCCTGGGGTGTCAGGTAGCCTGAGGTCCCCTCCTTGTTGTGAGAGTGGTTTGTATAGGGAGGGAGGAGGGGAGAATGATTCCAGGACACCTGTAAATCCCTGCAGCGCCGTGCTGAGGTTTGATGTTAATTAGGCAGCAGGCAGCAGTAATGTGCTGCTGTTCCCTTGGCTTGCCTGCCTCGGAAAGGGCAAAATCTTCCAGCAGAGCAAAGAAGGGGTGTGGAAGGGGCAGCAAACTGAATGGAACGATGATAATTTTATGCAAATTGGACTTCTGTAGCAGATTCAGCTTGGCTGAATCACAGAGGGAGCAGAAGAATAAGGGAAGAAAGAGGGAGAGGAAAAACCCAATCAAAATGTATGGTTTGAGGCATGTTTCACAGCCTTCTAGTTAGATTCTTCTACAGGAATGAGGAAACATAAGAGGAATGGCACTGGTCAGAGCCAGTGGAATTGCTCTTTCTCCTGTGGTACTGCTGTTAATAACTACAAGTGGGTTATTGAGCCAACCTCTGCTGATTCCGCTTTGCTGCCTCATTTCCAAAGCTTTGCCCTGCGCTGGCACTCGCTCGCAGCTGGAGCTTTGCATGCATGGCCATGGTGTGGGGGGAGAGCTCCTGTTTGACACAGAAAAAGGGAAAGAAAGGGAGGAGGGGGCAAGAGGAGCTGAATTCAGAGTCACCGGGAGGTGCAGGGGGTGCAGGAGCAATGGGGACAGCGGAGCTGGTGCACGGCTGGAGCAGATCCCTGCTGAGATCGGTGTTGCTGGTCAGGAAGGGCCCTTTTGGGAGTTGAGGAGGGCTCAGGAGAAGGGCTGGGGCTGGTGTGGAGAGCAGGGTGTGAGGCTGAGGGCAGCAGTGCCAGTACTGCCCCATCGCTGTGCCCGTGTCACCCCCGGGCCTGGTGCTGCTGGGGGCTCTGACGTGGCCCCGGCTGCATGGGCTGGCCCTGGCGGGGAACCAGGGGATGGTTTGGGTTGGAAAGGACCTTAAAGCCCATCCAGCCCCACCCCTGCCATGGGCAGGGACACCTTCCACTGTCCCAGGCTGCTCCAAGCCCCAGTGTCCAGCCTGGCCTTGGGCACTGCCAGGGATCCAGGGGCAGCCCCAGCTGCTCTGGGCACCCTGTGCCAGGGCCTCACCACCCTCACAGGGAACAATTCCTTCCTGACATCCCATTTGAACCTGCTCTCTTTCAGTGTCAATCCACTCCTCCTTGCCTTGTTTCCCCCCCTGCCATTCCTGCCTGAGCCTCCTCAGCTCCGTATGGAGTGGCAGGAGCCGGTTCCCAGAGCACAGCGCCAGGGTGCCCTTTCTGAGGCTGAGCCGAACATTTGTTACACTGTTTTTTTATCCCTCTCTCTTCTGAAAGCCTTCCAGGGACGGCTATGGGAGTGTTCCTGCTGGGGGTAGGAACTGCCAGTCCTCTTCCAGACTATTTTTTCCAACTGAAGTGGATCACATGCAGCTTTCCCACTCTTTGCCAAGCTCACAAAATAGTCCCAACCCCCTGAGGGCTCGAGGCCCGTTCTGTCCTGACCACAGGCTCTGCAGCACAGGGTCTGTCCCCACCATCCTCCCCCCCCAGATTAAATACTTGTGTTATTTACCATAACAGATATGGTTTTAGTTTTTATTGTCCCCATTTGGTTTAAGGAGGTTATGGGAATTTTTTGTGCCTCTACCAGTAATGCACCCAGCACATCACCTTGTAGTGAACGTGACTGTGCTGTGACCAGAGTTTGGGGACAGGAGCAGGGCAGGCAGTGTGACCATGGAATACACTGGTCATTGAGCGTGGAGACTTCATGCTCAGTAACTTGGGGTCTTGCCTATGGTCTAGGATGTCAGAAAAGTCTGTGGTTCCTGAAGGGAGGGGGGTGAATGTCCACTCACATGTTCCTCAAAGCTCTCCTTTCCATCTTTGGATTCTTGCTGATCCCTTTGCACAAGCCTCCTGTGTGCAAGGACTTTTTTGATTTAATCTTTGCTATTTTGCATGTCACATCCCAGCAATTTTTCCATCTTGCATGGAGCACTCTCCGGGCTGTTCCTGGTGTGGGCTGGGCTGTGCTGTGCTGCTGTTCTGCTGGTGTGAAAACATGCCCCTCACTCCTCTCTGCCTTGTGCGCATCACTAAGCCGTGGTCTGCATGCAAATATGGGGAGAGTCGGACTGATGTTATAAAAGAATTGGTAAAGTTTTCCTGAAATTAGCCTTAAGTTTGTTCTTTTTAGTGCTGAATGCTGAAAATGCAACGTATTCCGTGGTGCTGTGAGTGTTTGCTTTGTTCCTGCATTGTGGGAGCCTGTGCGTGGGCTGCTGCTTAGCCTGGAAGGTTGGCACTGAGGATTTGGCTTGTTTTCCTGAACCTGTTGCAGTTTTCCTGTGTGAGATGGTCACTATTTTTGTTTTTTTGCCTCTCTGCTGTTTGCTGTTCTGTCAGGGAGCACAAGCTCCCCTGCGGTCTGGCTTTGCACTTGGTGTGTGCAAAGGGCTTCAAGTGGGGACTGTGAAAGGGGAAATAGGAACATGGGGGTCCCTTGGAAATGCCAGGTGTTTTCCTGGGATATTTCACTGTTTGCATGTTCTCTGCATGGCCTGGCTCTGCCCATGGCAAGCGAAGTCAGGCGGTGGGTGCCTCCCCAGGGCCCTGGCAGGGAGTTCTCCCTGGCAGCTGACAAATTTGGGAGAGTCAATTGTAAACATGTTGCTGGTCTGTGCATCAGCTTGATGATGGTTCTTTATGATGGCTTTCACTAACCAGTCTGTGACTAACTGTGGTTGTTTGATTACAGAGGGAACATCCCCACGCTAAACAGGTACGGTACTCATCATCTTTTCCAATTTCAAAGGCAGACTAGAAAGAAGTAGCCTAATCCTGAATGTTTTAACATGTTTTGTTGTAGTGCCCTTCTCTTTACTTGGGAAACTCTCAACCATGACTCTTCTTTTTCCTTCCGTTTTCCTCTCCCTTTGTCTAAAACATGTTTTCAGCTTTTCTTAAAAAGAAAAAAAAAAATCTTTGTATGCAGCAGTCTTTGAAATTAAATTTGCTGGGTGACTCAGCTCATCTGCAGTATGGTACACAGCAAAGTGCTGTCCTAGGGTCCTTTGGGGCACTGGATTCCCAGTGTTGACCCTCTGGCAGGGTGTCACAGTGACCCCAGGCAGTTCCTCCCAGCCCAACCTGTTGCTACCCTGGTTTCTTGTCCATAGCTTAGAATTTGTCGAGGCTGTTTCACCTCCCTCACACCATAGATGAATCTACATCTCAAACAGCTGACAGCATGTTTTGTTGTGGTTTGGATGCTAATTTTTCCTCCTGTGTCTCAGTTGAAAAGTATTTCTTGTTTTAAATAATACATGAGAAATGTCTGCTGTCTCTTTGTTCGGTTCCTGTTCTGTGATAGTTTTTGTAATAGTTGTAAGAAACGTACACCAAGGCATGTCCTGAAAAATCCCTCTCTTTCAAAACGTGAATACCTATTATTTATTACGGCTTACAAACCTATTTAGGGAAAAATAGTAAAAATGGGCTTGGAAGTCTCACGGCTCTTAATCAGAGGTAAATTGTGGAAACAGAGAGTGACTTTAGGCATGGAGAGCTATTAATCACACTGATGATACTTTAGACTTGTTAACACTGTACTTAGGGCCGTATCACAGTGCGTTTGGTGTGTGGAAAGGAAAAAATCTCAGCAAAGCTGGGAAGTGGCTGTGGCAGGAGTGCAGCTCAGAAATTAGTGTTAATTATTGTAGAGAAGGCAAACCCCAGCTGTGGTCACCAGAGAAAGGTCCTGTCTAACTGTGTGCTTTTCCTCGCTGTGTGAGAAACTTCCTCTGCCAGTCTTGACCATGGCATTGTGAGTCTTTAACAAACCATAAAAATCACAGAATCATTGAGGTTGGAAAAGACCTCCAAGACCACTGAGTCCAGCCTGTGACTGATCCCCACCTTGTCACCCAGCCCAGAGCACTGAGTGCCATGTCCAGTTGTTCCTTGAACAGAAAGGGTAGGAATGTGAGTGTGAGACTCAGTAAAGAGTTTTGCAGAAGTCACTGTACCACACTGCATTTGAGGAGTGCACATTATAGTTTGACCAGAAAAATAATGGAATCAATAAGATAATACAGCATGGTGTGCTTCAGCCTAATTTGTAAAAATGTACTGAACCTTTCAAGTGTCAAACCTTAGAACTGGTGCTGTTTGAATCATATTCCACTTGTAAAGCAAAACATAAAGACAGGAGGAAAAATAAGTTCAGCTTTGCATAGTGAGAATTCTCCTGCCATGTCAAGAAGTACCTGTTTAAAGGGATTGTAACGTTATTTGCTAACTCTGAGTGTTCCTGTACATTGAGGCAACATCCAGGTAAGGGCATTAGTGGCACCAGAGGCGTGGCAGGGGCTCTGGAGAAGGCTGAGAAATCCAGCATTTCTGTTGGATGCACAGCCACGCTCCAGCTGGTCAGAACACATGCCCAAACCTGCTCCAGGTGCTGTCCTCCCTCCCCTGTCCCTACTGACTGGGCTCTTGTTGACTTGCTGTCTAGAATGTCCTTCTCCTCCAACCTCAATCACTATGGGATGGTGCACGTGGCCAGCGTCAGTGACGTGCTGCTGGACAACTCCTTCACCCCTCCCTGCCAGCGGATGGGCGGCATGGTCTCCTTCCGCACCTTCGAGGACTTCGTCAGGTGTGTGGGCAGGCTCGGGGTTGCTTCTGTGGCCACCTCCCCACCTGGGCCCTGACAGAGCTGGCCAAAGGCTTTGCCAGGTCTAGAGTCAGGTTTAGACTGGTCCTGAGTGTGTTTCCCTGCTTGGATCCCTGTGTGTGTGTGTCTCCTTGGGCTAACTGCAGTCTCAGGCTGCTGTAGGAGCCATTTGCAGCCAGAGGGATCAGCCTCCCGGGTTCCTGCTGGCTGAGGACCATTTGGGAACGTGCTGATTGTTCCTAACGCTCTGTGGATGTGTGTGTGGGGAGTTCATTGTGCTTCCAACCTTTTGGGGTGGGCAAACGCCCAGCAGAGCCCTCAGCCTGCACCCAGGAGGTCTCTGACAAATGTTGGACGATCCAGACTCTGGTTTGAGGATTTGCCTCCTGATCTTTGAGCCCAGCAAGGGAAGGAGCCCTTTCCTCCCAGGACTGGTGGGTTTGGTGCTGGGGTGCTCCATGTGCTGGCAGCAGTGTGGTGGTGACTGGTCCCTCCCTGGTGTATTCCAGGATCTTTGATGAAGTCATGGGATGCTTCTGTGACTCTCCCCCGCAGAGCCCGACGTTCCCTGAGGCCGGCCACGCTTCCCTCTATGATGAAGACAAGGTAGGGTGGGTTTTTTCTGGAAGGTGCTCTCAGGCTGGAAGCAGGGCTGAAGCTGGATGCTCCTCCCTGGCTGGAGTGCTGGAGGCAGGAGTTAGGAGCTTTGTGTATTTATGGCTGTGATTTGCTTGCTTGTTCCACAGCAGGTGACTCGGTGTAGGCGTCCGCTTTCCAGCTCTGGTCTGAAGCTACGGCTCAGCCTCTTGCTCTCCATGTAAATTTATTTTATGGCTTTTAGCACCAGCAGAATTACTGCATCCACAGCAGCGTAACTGAGAGTTTAAACCCGCTGTTAAGTCTCCAGACCTGCACTGTGCACCAGGATGTTGAGCTGCACCTTCACCCACCTTAGTCCTATGTCTGACTTGCTGTGTTTCCTCTCTTACACCCTTCCCAGTCACCTTAAATCCTGATTCTTCCCTCTGTTCGACCTCTTGGAACTGTTTTTAGGAGGAAAAGCTGAGTGGAGCTGCTCAGTTTTTGCAGTGATGTGGAGAACAGGTGCAGAGGAAGCGGGTGGCCCCTAATCCGTAGGGGTAGAGGTCCAGTTTCCCTTAGAGACACAGGCAGCTGCTCCACAAGAGTGAGAAGCTCTGCTGGAATATAGTCTGTGTCCAGAACAGGGCTTTGTTTTCCACTGATCCCTTGATCCTGATGTGTGTAAGCACTGTAGCCTTTTACAGAATATTACTGTCAACCTTAAAGTCCTCAGATCCCTCTCTTTACATCCCCCTCACCTCACCAAGGTAATTTCCTGTCCAGACTCACTTTTTCCCAGTTAAACACAGGCTCCTAAAGGCTGAATTTGTAATTGCTTGGAGCTCTAATGTAATTGATGTTTCCCCATTATTTAATGTTGTTGTAGATATCAAAACTCACACTGTTTTGCCCCTACACTTTGAGTGTGATTAACTTAATTACTTTTCTTGATGCCGAAGTCCTCTGCTGTCCTTGTGCTGCACCTGGTAAAGAGAGGCTCTGACCTTGTCTGGTCCTCAGAGTTGGATTCTCCAAAGGAAGCTCCTGTTTGATGTTTGTGGACATTGACTTCTGGGAAATTGCAGATTTCTGAGGCTGGATTTCCCTCACCGTTTTCCCTGGTGCTCCGCTGAGGTCATTTCCCCCAGGGCATCTCTGCTTTAAAGCTGGATTTAGGGAGCCTGTTCTGAGGACTGGCAGGAGTTGTTACCTGTTTAACTGTGGGGAATATTCTCCTTGCAGAGTGCCCGGGAGGAGCCCATCCACATCCTCAACGTGGCCATCAAAACCGACAGCGACGTCGATGACGACAGCCTGGCTGCCATGTTCAGGGAGTTCACCCAGAGCAAGGTGAGCTCTCTGCATCCCCCCTCTGGGTCTCTGGGGTTGTGCAGGACAGGTTGGGAAAAGTCTGTTTGTTCCTTAGGTTTGGGGGTTTTTGTTTGATTTCGAAACAAACAGATGTAACAGTTACATCCTTAATTTATCCCACCTCAAGCTTTCCCATTTCTTTGACTGGATGTAGCTGCACCTCTCTGAAACCAGCAGGTCACTGTTTCTCCTTCTAATCTGTCAGGTCAGGACTTCTTCCCTTAAAGTTTTGATGAGATGAAAGAGTTGGAAGGTTTTAAACACATCTGGTCCATCTTCAGTAGCTGTCTCCAGATGCTCTGAAAAATGTGTTCTATCCCTTTCCCTGGTGGTAAAGTTAACGTATGAGTAACAGAGCCATGGAAAATGACATTAAAATGTCCTGTATTTTTGTATCACCATGGTCTTAATGCCATTAAAATGTATTGTCCTTGTTTGTATGCTGAAGCCTCCACCTTATACGATATTCCTGGCACGAGGTGGAGTTATTTGGCATGTTCTGTTGCTCCTTCCTAAGTGTGGGATACACTTCAGAGTCCCAAATGTTGGTGCTGGCTCAGCTGTGAGACAGCCTGGGTTGGGAACAGACTCCTTGTGTCCACTCTGGGCTCTGCCTTGCACCTGCTTTTCTGGTGGTGTGAAGAACTCCAGCAGCTTGTGGAGCTGAATATCCCACCAGGAACTGGGATTCCTGGTACTGCACTGGTTATGGGAGCACTGGGGGAGCACCTCCAACTTCTCAGTGTGGAAGGTGGGAAGAAGTCCTGCAGAAATCAGGGGTTCCAAAATGGGAATGGCATCCATGTGGCTTCAGCAGCTTTTTGTCTCTTTAAACAAGGAAAACAATCAAATCTAAGAATTAAAAGTAGTTCTGCTTTTCATCTGCTTGATCATGCTCTAGGCATTTTATGGGAGGGGATAAAAGGAAAGAAATAAAATATAAAAAAAAAAAAAATCCCAAACCACATTAAGCTATCAAATAGGTTGATCCAAATTGTCCAAATAATCTTCCAGTCCCAGCATGTTGTGTGTGGTTTTTTTAATAGAAATTAGGATCATATACTTGTAAATGACTTGTGGAGGAGATTGAGGCAGTCAGTGGAAATGGAGTTTCTCCAGGTGCTGATGGCTAATCGCTCTGTAATAGCTGTGGCCTTGCTGGGAGACCCACATTATTACCATGTAATCAGAATCCTGTTGCTCTGCTGTTATTGTCTGCCACTTGTGGAATTTTAAAAGCAATAACAATTTTTGCTTTTTAAATCACGGCATTATTAAAGTTATTTTCTTCCTCTTGCCATGAATATAGTCACTGCTGCTCATTTTCAAAGGGCTTAACCTTAGTGAAACATCACAGTCTGTGCCGAGAGGGGCTGGTTTGCTCCTGCTTGAGCTGAGCTGTTGTTCCTTTTTGTGTTCTTTGCTTTTAAATTCGAAAAGGGAGGAGGAAGGAAAAAAGTTTTAAGAAGAGGAGAATTACAAGATCTTACCACTTCAAAGGATCAGTGGTGTGGCAAATACTGATGGCAGCACTCCTGTGAGAGGGGGCTTAGGGGAATTTGAGGGAGAAGCAGTGAGAATGGATATTCTCTGATCTGTTTGAAAAAAATAACTGACACCTGCCCTGTATCACCTTTGCAACATAGAGTCTTGGACTCTCAGGATGGTTTGGGTTGGAAGGGACCTTAAGACCCTACCTGACATCCCATCTAACTCTTGTCCATCTAATTCCTTTCATGTCCCTCTCCCTTCTATTTTAATGCCATTAAAGTACTAGAAGGTGACAATGAGGCCCCCCAAAGCCTTCTCCAGGCTGGGAGCCTGGATGTGTCCTTTGGACTGGGTTATCCATGAGCTAGTATGGGCTACATGCTTCTGTGGGTTGGTTCCTTTAAAACTCATTTTCTGTGACCTTACCACATCTACGCTGTGCTCCCTTCAGAAAGCAATCTTGGCAAATGAACAAGGATATTTCCTGCAGGATTTGGGTGTGACTCCTGTGCATTCCTGCTTAGCCAGGCTCAGCTGGAACTCGCTGTTCCTGTGATTTAGCTCTTTACCTGCTCAGGTGTAAGGGATTGGGGTATTTATGCTGCTAAAGGAGTGTCAGGTGGGGAAATCCTCCCTCCGAGGAGGCTGAAGTGGAGCAGCAACTCAGAGGCAGAAGGATCTGCAGAGTTTTTTCATTTCACAGAGGACTTCAACATGTTTTTAGTCTGTTCTGTTTCTGCTAGTCCAGTCACCTGTTTCCATCCTTGTTCTTACAGAAATCAGTCCTGATTGAACACGGCATTCGGAGGCTGACTTTCCTTGTAGCACAAAAGGTATTTCAACATCTCTCCTGATGCTCAGAACGCTTTGGTTTTTAGCTCATTATACCATTGGCATCTGACATGTTTTTTCCCCCAAATTAAATGCTGTATTTACTGTATTTCGTTCTCTCTTCACTGTTTTTTGTCCTCTAAAATTTGAGATGGTTTTCATAAATTCGCATAAGAAAATTAATTTACAATTGTAAACAATCTTGACACCTCTTGTATTCTTGAATTAATTGATTTTTGATTTTTAATCCTAATTGCTAGCTGTCTTCTGCTTTTTTTTTCTTCCTATATGTGTATGTTTCGTTTGTAAGGACTTCAGGAAACAGGTCAACTATGAGGTGGATCAGAGATTCCATGTAAGTAAAAAGGGCCTGGAAACACGGTGGCATAAAACCAGGAGACACACAGGGGGCTCTGGGCTTCTCATTTGGATCTCAGGCAGGCATTGAATGCTCACACTGGCGTCAAAGTGAAGTGTTGAAGTATTTATTTGAACATCTGACTGCAAACCCAGGCTGGGCCCGTGGCATTCAGAGGGGCCCCTGAGGTTCTGAGTCTCTCTTGTTACCTGGCTGAGCTCAGGAAGCCACACTAATAAAAATTCTGTGTGTTTCAGTGTTGTCTTCTGTTCTGAAGTGCAATTATCAGTGAAACCTTTGTATTTCTCATGTAGTGTGGTGATTTCTTTTGGCTTCTTACTGATCTTAAAATAACTTGGAGCAGTCACTGAAGGGACTTGTTAAATTTTGCAGAGTGGTTTTGTGATGTGAGAAATGTTTGATGCTGTTACTGCTGAGAATTACTCCCTTCCCCAGGGCTTGGGCATCACTGAGGGCTGGTTTAGGTGGCACTGTAAGACATAAACCAGGTTTTTATCTCTTGGGTATCTACTTTTTAGTGCTGGAAGTTATTAGGAGCCTTTGAAGTGCAAGAAATTCATCCTGTGCTCAACACAGCTGGTCTAGGAAGGTTTATGAAGGGAAAGCTAGTTTACAAATCAGCAAAAATAGTGTTTGAACCTGCGTGGGAGTCACCACGTAGGAATTGTTGCTCACAGTACAGGTACAGAGGTGTCAGTCAATGGCTTAGGTAAGAAGCTGGATTCTGTGGAGAGGTTTTTGGGACCTTCAGCAAGAAAATCTAGACTTTAGATTTAAAATAGGAAGTTTTAGAGAATGGAGTGGGTGTTGGGGGATTGAAAAACCAGAGTTGCTGAGTAAGTGCTGTAGGATGTGTCAGAGGTGAGGAAGGAGGCACAGAACAGAAGGAATCATCCCCCAGCTCTCCCTGGCCCCTCAGTGTGGTGTGTCATCTGGCTGTGAAGTTTGTGGAGCACCTCTGGGAGCTGCTCTGTCACTCTTTATTACTGTCTCCTATCCCAGCCCTTCATTACTGGACCAACTATTAACTTAGCCAGGGCCTGGGCTTGGGTTTGTTTTTGTTTTAATTACAGTCTATATAATTAGTTCCCAGCATGTTGAGGTAATAGAGAGTTGCTCCAGCAAGCTTCCAATTTCCTCATCTCATTAGGTTTTTAACGTGATTATTAGTATAATAATCAACTATGATGATTTCTGGTGTAGCTTTTCGCATTCTGCGGTTTGCAGGGTGTCTTGATTGGCTAATTTAGGCAAATTATTTTGATTGTCTTGATGATGGTTGGTTGATTAGAACACAGCAGGGGTATAATTCTTCCGCCTAGGAAATGGAGCACTCTTTTGGATTTTGGTACCAGAGCACTGAGGATTTTTGTGTGTGTGCACATCTAATTACGATATTTGCCCACCACACCAGTGAGATGCCTTGGAAGCAATTCCATTAGTGAAGGAATGAGCATGGAGATGGTGGGAGAAGCTGGCAGCATGCAGAGGAGGACAGGTAGGAGGGATTGGGAGAAGTGAGGAAACATGAGGTTGTTTCTTAGATGATGCTCCCAGACAATGAGCGTTTCGGGTGAGCCTGAATTTCCAGGCAGTATTTCTTGTACCACTGGTTATTTTTGAAGAGATTCCAGGCAAACTCAAGTTATTTTGCTCAACTGAGAGTCATCAGGTGAGGTTTGGGGACTGTTTTACTTAGGAGGGATGGAAGATGACTGACTAGAATAGTACTTTTAGCCCTAAAATCTGTGTTGCTCAGTGGTGGCTTATACACAATCACTGGCTGTCACACTGACTCCCACTGGGGTTATTCATTTTTCATGGATAATGGAACGTGAGCCAGAAATTCAGTGACTCCAGGTCAGGTTCCCTGGTTTTTGCTTACTAAGACAGTTCTGGCGAGTTGTGTGTGTCCCTTCAGGTCACCTTCAGCACGGGCAGCTGCTGTTCTCATGGGGTGCAAAGCACTGACCAAAGCTCCTCTGCCCAGTAAAAGTGTAATTCCAGAGGAGTGGATGGGTTTGCCTGGATGGAACTGGAGGGGCAGGATGCTGTCTAGGCTTTCTCTCTTCCTCAAAGACTTGTACAATATTTCAGAAAACTCTCAAGGCTCTGCCAGGGTTTTATCTGTGCAACAGAAAACTGGAGAAACTGAGTGGTATTTGGGGGACTTCTGTAATGTTTTTGCTGCTCCATGCAGGAGAATAAAGTTATTTGATTACAACTCCCATTTTCCCTTGGGAAGAGAGTATATCTGGCAGTAATGGTATGAAGAGAGCTGCAGAATAAAATCATTGTTCTGTGTACATCTGCATCCATAACCGACTGTTCACATCACTCCAAACATTTCCACAGGAAACTTAATCATAACAGAACTAGAAAAAGTTTCCCACTTCTCTCTGGGCACCTCCATGTTGTTGTCTGTTAATAACTGACAATAATAATCTAAAGCAAATCAAGTAGCCTCTGTTGCATTAGTGAAGGCAGGTTTAAGCTGCCTCTGCTGTCTTCTTGAGGGTGACTTGCTTTTCCACCACCTTTGTAATGTTGCAAAAGTAGCTGGGAATAACTTCTGTCACTTCCTGTGCTGTGGTGCTGCCCCAGGAGCGGCCTGAGGGCACTCTGGGGACATCAGTGCTTGCTTTGGGAGGACTAACACTGTTGTTTTTATTTTCAAACAGAGGGAATTTCCAAAGTTCTTCACATTCCGTGCCCGGGATAAGGTGAGTTGGATATTCTTGATACTCTTCTCCAAGTGTTGGCTTTATCCTTCTTTCATGCAGCGGCTCCTTGGAAGCAGGGCAGTGATTCACTACACAGAATCAGGACAAAACCTTCTGGTTTCTGTGGAAAAGAGGGATTTTTGAGGGGGATTAGTTTGAGAACTTGCTGTCCTGCAATTTGTGTTGTGCTCTCAGCACTTCAGCAATCTCACAGCTCCCAGTGCCAGTGACTGCGTGAGAAGTCTGGGTTGGAGTATTTGAATTTCTTGGGTTTGAATTAAATATGGAATTTCAAAAGGGGTGTTGTCGAGTTCTTACCCTCAGTGTTTCACCTTTTCAATCCCCTCTTTCCCCACCCTTTGCTGTGTCCGTGGAC
>NW_008237409.1:1460091-1500669 GCF_000691975.1 Corvus brachyrhynchos
TGTAGCGGAACCGCATGAGGAACTTCGCCCTCACGGCCATCCCCTGTGCCAACCACAAAATGCACCTGTACCTGGGGGCAGCCAAGGTGGAGGTGGGCACAGAGGTGACAGACTACAGGTTCTTCGTCAGGGCCATCATTCGGCACTCGGACCTTGTGACCAAGGTGAGTTTGTCCCTTTCCAAGGTGGTGCATGAAACCCGGGGTCAGCCTAGGGACCTGCAGGATCCAAAACTGACCATTCCCTGTATGCAGTGCTGGGGGTTGTGCCCTCTCCTTGCTGGTGCTGCTCTGCAGAACCATCCCTTTGACATCCTGGTATTCCCATGCTCCACGGAGATTTTTTCAGGGGCCCAAGAGAAGAGTCAGAAATCCTGAGATTTTGAGGCAACAGTGGCTTGCCCTGTCTGGTTTCAGATTTACTCTGAACTAAAGGAGGGCATGAGGCAGCCAGGTGTGGGATCCAGGCACTGGGAGCACTGGCTCTATGCTGGGGATGGATCTGCTCCAGGGCTGCACATCCTGTGACACCGATGGGTTCTGTTTTCTCCGTCACGTCCTTCTGCAGTTTTCCAAACCTTGCATTTCTGGGCTGTGATTTGTGAGTAAAAAGTGAATGGTTTGTTGGCAATCTCTGGCAGGAAGCCTCCTTTGAGTATCTGCAAAACGAGGGAGAGCGTTTGCTGCTGGAGGCCATGGATGAGCTGGAGGTGGCCTTCAACAACACCAACGTGCGCACGGACTGCAACCACATCTTCCTCAACTTCGTGCCCACCGTCATCATGGACCCCTCCAAGGTGGGAGCTCCTCCCAGCTTGGGGCTGGTTGTCTTTCCAGGGCTTCACTTGTCAGAACTAAATGATCTTTGTTTTTAGAATCACAGAATCATGGAATGGTTTGGGGTGGAAGGGACTTTAAAGCTCATCCTATTCCAACCCCGACACCTTCCCGTATTCCAGGCTGCTCCAAGCCCTGTCCAACCTGGCCTTGGACATTTCCAGGGATCCAGGGGCAGCCACAGCTTCTCTGGGCAGCCTGTGCCAGGGCCTCCCCACCCTCACAGGGAGCAATTCCTTCCCAATATCCCATCTAACCCAGCCCTCTGGCAGTTTAAAGCCATTTTGTTGTGCAGCTCAGCTCCTCTGTGTAAACTGAGGGACAATGATTAGGAATGTGTTTTGTGTTTGAAACTAAACCTATTTTTTCATTGTGTGTTTGAGATAAACAGTTTTAATAAGGAAGCAGATGTAAATGCCCCTCTGTTTATTACAGAAGTCCAGATTCCATCCAAATAAAACATGAGATAAATTAGGAGCTTAAAAGGAATCTGTAAATTCAGCTACAAAAGTGCCTCATTTTCAGTCTCTGATACAAAACCACAGAGATCAACGTTATAAATAAATGAACATTAGGCTTTGTAGATGCACAAATGAAAGTGTTCAGGCATAAAGGATGTTTGTGGTTAGCACAATCACCACAAAGCAAGTCCCAAGTCCAGGCTGAATTTAGCTGGAAATCAGCATTCAGTTCATGGGTACCCAAAGATGAGAGCTGACCTTTCCTGAGGAGAACAACTGAAAGTTTAAAAAGATGAATTGGGTATCAAAATAACTCTCTCTTGCTTGCTGACTTTTAAATCATGATTAAAACTTGGTGGCTTAAGTCGCTCTTGTATGAACCTTTCCTGGCGTGTCCAGAGCCGTTGGTTCCCAGGAAATTCAGAAGAAGCTGGAACATTCATCCCTGGAAGTTGAGCTGCCCTCAGATACATACCATGACTTTTCCTTGAGCTGCTGTGCAAAAGAGGCCTTTTTTGGGGAAAATGTTTAAGCCAGCCTATAAATTGCCTTCTTTTAATATGCGCTTTGCCCACAGTAGTATTTTATAAAGTTTAATAGAAGAGCAGAAGGCCCAGCTCCAAGTGGTAATTGCTTTGTTGATTTAAAGCTCCGTGCAGGCAGGGAAATGTGATTATTGTGCATACAAGGGCTACAGAACTGCTTGCCAAGGGTTTGGCTTCCCTGGATTCTGTAGTTCCCAGGTGTGAGAGATGCCTGTGGAGGGGAGGCAGGGGGTCCCTGTGCTGGGGTGGGGTGGTTGGACGTGATGATCTTCAAGGTCTTTTCCAACTTACGGATTCTGTGATTCCATGTGCCATGAGGAAACAGGGATGTGAATCCAGCACTGTCCCACTACATCAGTAGTCCCCAGGTGGAATTCCTGCCTGTCTCAAGGCTTAGGATGAGGAGGGACAGGTCACCGAGGTCCTGTAACTGCCCTGGGCTTGTGCTGATGTGTGACACTGCTTCTTCACCTTGGAGTGGTGGGATCCAGAAAGAATCCCAGAATGGTTTGGGTTGGAAAGACCTTAAAGCCCAACTCATTGCACCCCTGGCATGGGCAGGGACACCCCCCACAGACCAGGCTGCCCAGGGCCTGCTGAGGGACCCCTTTTCCCACGCTGCAGATCGAGGAGTCGGTGCGGTCCATGGTGATGCGCTACGGGAGCCGCCTCTGGAAGCTCCGTGTCCTCCAGGCCGAGCTGAAGATCAACATCCGCCTGACTCCCACGGGGAAGGCGATTCCCATCCGCCTCTTCCTCACCAACGAGTCGGGATACTACCTGGACATCAGCCTGTACAAGGAGATGACAGACTCCAGAACGGGACAGGTATGTCCCTATGGATCCGGGCTTGGGTGACAAAATTGGGAAGGGGACACGTTTTACCTGATGGAGCTCTTCTGTGCTTTGTGGTGTTTCCAGGTAATCACAGAATGGTTTGGGTTGGAAAAGCTCATCCCATTCCAACCCCCTGCCATGGGCATGGAGACCTTCCCCTAGAGCAGGTTGCTCCAAGCCCCATAATACATTTCAGTGTAACACAAAATTGCCGTTCAACTTAGCCAAAGCAAGGAGAATGTAAAGATAAACTTGCAGCAGCAGATGTGAAAATGTGATCAATTAAGTCAATCAAGTCTTCTGGTTGTTTTTTACATGCCCTCAGTCATTTGGGCAGCTGTTTTCCCAAAAAGTTTTCCTCAGAGTGCTCAAAAAAGTACTTGAAAAGGAATCACTGCTGATACTCATCCTGTAGGCTGTAATAAAAAATATTATTAATTGTACATTCCCCTGAGTAGATAGAAAAAAATCTGTGAACTTGTCCTTTAAATCCTAAAGATATAGGGAATGACTTGGGTAGGATGATGTAAAATATGGAAGGTGCTTTTATATCATTTTTATGAGGGGTAATGGGCTCTTTTGTAATGGTTGTGGCTGTTGTGGTATTTCTGTTTTTCATGGCGCAGGAACAGTGTGGTTAACTGAAATACCTACATATGCTAAAATCCATGGAGCATGGGATGCATGGAAAATATTTAAATAGAGAAATGTTTACATCTCCCTCTGTAATCATCTCTCTGCCAGGCAGGAGAAGCAGCAGAATAAATCACTTGGGCACTGTGAATGTAGAACACAAAGTGCTGAGTCACCTTTTCTCCCCCTTTTCCATTTAATTTTTCCAGCGAGCTGCTGCCCGTGGAGTCCATCCAGCTCTGAGATCCCAGAACAGATAGTGTCAGTGTGTTTTACCTCGTTCCTGCCTTTGAGGGGGGATGAGGAAAGAAAAGAACATTTTAATAATCTCCAGCAGCTGAGCTTGAGTTGGGTCAGTCACTTGTGAAGGTCACGAGTGAACTCTGAACTGATGGACTTCATTTTTTAAAGCTTGGGGAATGGGCTTGTGTGTGTATGGCTTTAGCAACTTTTCCAGTATTAAATTTGATTTGTTTTCCAGAATATTAAACCAGGTTCTAGTAAAAAACCATACTGATATTTTTAGGAAACTTCCCCCTCATGATGAAGGTTTATAGGATGAGTTCAGATCCATGGATTTTGTCCTGTGTTTTCAGAGGATTCTTTTAAACTTAGAGAAATCTTTTTTAAAAATTCAGATATTACTGATGTGCTATGTACTTTCTGACTTCTGAAGAATGGGAAAATGGCTTCATGGTGAGAGAATGACCCTGATCTCTTGTTTCCCAGTAGTGATAAGTAGTGATGCTCAGCACAGACTTCTCCAGTTCCCTACAGAGCTGCTGTGGAGCTTTCCAGAGATTTAAGGAGAATTGGGCCCCAAGTGCAGATCCTGACAGATCTCAAGACAGGCATTGTCACAAACACTTGTTACCCTGAACAAATGATTCTCCCATTAAAGAAGCTGCTTCCCAAATCAGTGTTGATGCAGACTGAAGAGAGCATAAGCGGCTGTTTTTATCTAAAAACAAAAATAGGCTGTACTGAATTTTGTGGAATTCTTCAGTTAATTCATCTTCAGTGAGATAAATTCTGTTAAACACATCCTAATCATGTCCCTCCTGCCAGGTGTGTCCCTGTTAAGCAGTGTTTGGGCCGTTTAGGGCATTTTTATCCCGTTTTTATCTCCTCCTGTTCCTCCTCCATCGAAAAGCTTCCCTTCCAAGTCCTGCCTGCCTGGAATATATAGCGCCGTGAAGCGCAGCAGTTGATAATTCATGTTGCTACTCTGGGAAAATCTTTTCAACTTACAATATCAAAACTTCAAGCCCAATGACATATGCAAGTCTTGACCCGGCTCGCGGGCGCAGCCGGCGGAGCTGCGGATCCCACTCCATAAATAACGGAGTTCTCCGGGCTGCTCCCAGCTATCACCATCCGTCAGGGCAGCTGCTGGGGAGCAGGAGCTCATCTCGGGCAGGGGTTTGTGTGGGGGCCGTGGCTCTGTGCACTCCCTGCTCTGCTGTGGTGGGCAGCCAGGCAGGGCTGCCAGGATGGCGCAGTGACGGGCCCGAGGTGTCTCCAGGGGCAGCAGTGTGTGATGGAGCAGCACGGGGCTGTGCCAGCATCGAGGTGGCTCCAGGAGCAGCAGTGTCTGATGGAGCACCATGGGGCTATCCCAGCATTGAGGTGTCTCCAAAGGGCAGCAGTGTGTGATGGAGCAGCACGGGGCTGTGCCAGCATCGAGGTGGCTCCAGGAGCAGCAGTGTCTGATGGAGCACCATGGGGCTATCCCAGCATTGAGGTGTCTCCAAAGGGCAGCAGTGTGTGATGGAGCAGCACGGGGCTGTGCCAGCATCGAGGTGGCTCCAGGAGCAGCAGTGTCTGATGGAGCACCATGGGGCTATCCCAGCATTGAGGTGTCTCCAAAGGGCAGCAGTGTGTGATGGAGCAGCACGGGGCTGTGCCAGCATCGAGGTGGCTCCAGGAGCAGCAGTGTCTGATGGAGCACCATGGGGCTATCCCAGCATTGAGGTGTCTCCAAAGGGCAGCAGTGTGTGATGGAGCAGCACGGGGCTGTGCCAGCATCGAGGTGGCTCCAGGAGCAGCAGTGTCTGATGGAGCACCATGGGGCTATCCCAGCATTGAGGTGTCTCCAAAGGGCAGCAGTGTGTGATGGAGCAGCACGGGGCTGTGCCAGCATCGAGGTGGCTCCAGGAGCAGCAGTGTCTGATGGAGCACCATGGGGCTATCCCAGCATTGAGGTGTCTCCAAAGGGCAGCAGTGTGTGATGGAGCAGCACGGGGCTGTGCCAGCATCGAGGTGGCTCCAGGAGCAGCAGTGTCTGATGGAGCACCATGGGGCTATCCCAGCATTGAGGTGTCTCCAAAGGGCAGCAGTGTGTGATGGAGCAGCACGGGGCTGTGCCAGCATCGAGGTGGCTCCAGGAGCAGCAGTGTGTGATGGAGCACGGGGCTGTGCCAGCATCAGCAGCCTGGCAGGGAGCACGGACAGTCGGGCTGGAGTAGCCTGGGGACTTGTGGTAAGAGCTGGATCAGCGCAGTGTGCGGAGCCTGTGGATTAACCAGGACTCTGTTTGTCCTGCAGATCATGTTCCAGGCATATGGAGATAAGCAGGGACCACTCCACGGGATGCTGATCAACACCCCCTATGTGACCAAAGACCTGCTGCAGTCCAAGAGGTTCCAGGCGCAGACTTTAGGGACATCCTATGTCTATGACATTCCTGAGATGTTCCGGCAGGTGAGTGTTCTTTGGGCTCTTCTTGTTGCTCTTCTCTTTGCCTCCTGATTGTCAGAGGAGCCAGGGGCCTGGAGCAACTCCAGCAGTCCCCAGGGATTATCAGCTATGGATTGAGGTCTACTTTGAATGAAATTAGGATAAACTGCTGCTGGAGTTCTGTTAATGAGTCAAACAGTAGAAGCTGAACCATAAACCACCTTCCCTTACTTGTTGCTGTTTCTTTGTTTTCCCCCCTCATCATCTGCCTTTCCTAGATGGTGTTTCTGATGTGCTGGGTTCTATCCTGCACCACATCATTCAAATTTCACTTTGGGGGGAAACTGTTATGTGATTCAAATCCCAAAGCAGGTGATATCCCAGGAACACCGTCGGTCACGCTGGCAGGAGGGATATTTTGGGGTGTCCTGTTGGGACAGGTGTCAGTCACACTGGCGGGAGGGATATTTTGGGGTGTCCTGTTGGGACAGGAATAATTTGGGAATAATCCCAAATTCTGTTGGGAATACCACACTGGAGTGGATTGGATATAAATGCTGGCAGGTGATGTTCTTAAGGAGAATTTCTCTTTCCACCCCCAGTCTCTGATCAAGCTGTGGAATTCCATGAATGACCACGCGTTCCTGCCGCCGGTGCCGCTGCCCTCGGACATCCTGACCTACACGGAGCTGGTGCTGGATGACCAGGGCCAGCTTGTGCACATGAACAGGCTGCCAGGAGGAAATGAGGCAAGTGCCACTTCCTTTCATGCTGCTTCTCTCTCCATGCCCCACAAGACGTTGTGCTTTGGGCTGGGTTTGACAATTGTAATGAAAATTTACCAGCCAGGCACAAAATCTATTCATTCAGCCTTTCACAGATGAAATCTCACTCTTGAAAATGAGATTTTTGTTTCATTAAAAATTAATACCTTCCCTACAATGGGTATTTTAACTTCCATAGTAAATGATGATTCAATTTCAAACCTGTGCCTATGCTGAGTTTCCTTCATAATTAAAAAATGCTCATTCAGCTCTTCCAGGTAACTGGGGTTTGTATTTGAGCAAAATGTGTTTTACAAGACTAAACAGAAATATTTTCATTTGCTACAAAAAACCCCAAACCACAGAAAAAACTATTTTATGCTTCCATTTCCATCCTCCCCACACAGTTTGTATCAGAGTGTGTGGAACATCACTCTCTGGAGCAGGATTTACTCAAGAGTGACAATGAGCTGATGCTGGGAGTGGTGGAGTCACTCCTGGAGCTCGAGCAGGAGGAGGCTGTGCTCTCATGGTGGGGTTTTGCTGGGGTGTCTTCCCATTAGGAAGGCAAATATTGCAGCTTTGGAATGACTGCAGATAAAGATAACCACTAGAAGGTGTGGGGGTTTTTTTTGTGGGAACTAGTAAGTGAATGTTCTACAGTAATCTAAATTTGAACAGTTCTAAGTGGTGGTATCATTTATTTTTTCTTGGTGTTGTTGAACCATATTTTCCTGAATACGCAACTTAAAGTTTGCAAAGGCTCTCCTCAAAAACATCAGGGTAGTGATGAGAGGAAACAGGGATTTTCCTCACCATTTCCTGCATGGGTCTTGTCAGGGGAAGGTTTGGAATAGGTTGCTTGCAAATTGCCCCTGATGGTGACTGTGGGGTCACTGCGGCCTAGTCTTCTGCTGGACTTCAGGAGGAATGTTTTAACTGGTCTAATTAAAGCTGGAATGAGCTATTCCCTGCATTCCCAGTGCACGCTGAGGCTGCTGGGGAGCCTTGTGCCATCATCTTTCTCTCTTTTCCTGCTCTCATTCAGCGTTTGAGTGGATGGTGGCTGGGGAAATAGCAAAGTCCCTCAGGGACGTCGCTGTGTTCTTGCTGAAATTACAAGCACAGAGCTGCCTGGGCATGAACATGTAGTGTTTACTCTGCCAGTATGAATACAAATAGTCTTATTATAAGAGATTCTGTACCCAAAGACCACCAAAAAAAATTAGGAGATTTTTTTTTAACCCTTGGTAGGCTTCTTTGTACTCAGACTGTAAAGAAATTACATGGCTGTTGTGGTGTGTGGAGTGTTGGTATTTAAATTAATCTAATCTGATGTGATCTATCAAATGTCTTCTTGCCCAGAGGGGTTGTAGAGGTTGTGGACTTTCCACCCCTGGAAATGTCCAAGGCCAGGTTGGACACTGGAGCTTGGAGCAACCTGGGATGGTGGACAGTGTCCCTCCTATGGCAGGGGTGGCACTGGATGGGCTTTGAGGTCCCTCCAACTCCACAGTGGAGTCTGTGCCCCAGAGATGCAGAGCTGGTTCCAGTGAGCTGACTGACAGGTGAAATAGGAACTTCCCAGGTCAATGTGAGATTTTTATTATTATTTTTCTTTCTTGCTAGCGAAAGTTGCTGATTTTCTGAGTTCAAAGCTGTTGGAGAGATTGTCCATTGTGTCTTTTAGAAGAGAGGAGATATCTGTTGGGAACTTCTGTCTGTGGTAAATGTTGTTGGGTGCATTCAGGTTCCTGTTGTTCTTGTTTTGGGTCAGAGGCTCGGAGCCATTCCCACACGTCCAGTGGGATCCCCGGCACCGGGGGATCGGCTGCTCGGAGCCAGGGCTTGGCTTTCCTGACAGTTACATTTCCTCCTTGTGAAAAGGGCTCAAGACACTCCTGCTCTTACAGCATTCAGCTGAGCTGAGTGCCCTGAGTGTTTGAGCTGATGGGAGGAATTGAGAAACCAGCATAAAATCCAGGAGATTTGTGGGCAGCGCGTTCAGCCGGAACTGCAATCCCTGCTCTGACACGGGGGCAGGGCAGGAGCTCCAGGCTGGGGTTTCTCCCTGTCCTCACAGGGTTTGCAAGCAGCATTTTGGGCAAAAATCTATATTTTCAGGAAAATCTTGAGGTCTCAAGACTTTTCCCAATCCAAAAGGTTTTTCTCCGAGTAGCTCACGACCACTCCCCTCACCCACCACCCCACTGCAGTAATTAGCTGTGGTCTCGACAAAGAAGCCAAGGAATTAATGAACTGTGAAAATACAAGTTGCTCTTTATTCCTAGACAGCTCTGGCTACGGGAGGGGCTTGGCAGTGCTGCTGGCTCTGCCCTGCCCTTGGGGCACAGCACCATCCCTAATGGGGCCTTTTCCCAGCCTCTCACCATCCAGAGGACACCTCTTTTTTCCACTTTGCCACAGAATCCCAGACTAGTTTAGGTTGGAAGGACCTTAACCTCATCCTGTTCCACCCCTGCCGTGGGCTGTGCTGAAATGGGAAAATCTCAGAAAGAGTCAGGAGTTGGGGGAGCCCAGAGCAGTTCAGGAGTGCATCCACTACTGTTTCAATCACCGTGCTGGAGACCAGACCTGGAGCACAGTGACACCCCCTTCAAAGCCCAGGGCTTTGTTCCCCAGATTAGCATATTAGCAGAAATCTCAGTGTGAAAAGGTAATTCCCTCAGCCCCTTGCAGAACTCAATATATTCCTTGTCAGTCCTGAGCCAGGCATTTGGATGCTTTTCTGTAGCACTTTATGTATTTTGACTACAATTTCCCCTGATCCTCTGGCACCAGGAAAGCACCAGCTGCTGATAAGACCCAACTAATCTCCAAGAACAAGGAGAAAGTGATGTAAGGAGGGCCTGCAGCAACACCTCACATTCCCCTTCATCCCTCTCCCGGTGCCCCTGGAAAATGTGTCATTTTCCCCACTGGCACTAGATGTCACAGTTTTTCCTCCTCAGTAGCACGAGCATCAGAAATAATCCACAATTGCAGCTGTTTGCTGGAGCTTTGGCTCCAGCACCTTTCCTGGGGAGCTGGGACAGTTTGGCCGGGGGAAATTCAGGATGGCAGAGGGCTCCTGGAATGCTGCTCTGGTGGCTTTCCGGATTGCCAGAGGCAGAAAGGTGTAGCTAATGCATTTTATACAAGCACAGCTTAATCGTTGAGCTGCATGTTCTGCTTTGTCACTCCCTGTTCCTGCATTTTATGGCAGGCACAGGGAATTAAAACAGCAATGAGCGCTGCAGATTTCTTGGAGGGTTTTAAAATCTCCAAATCCAAGCCTTCCAGGAACAGAGACGGAAGAGGTGGCACAGTTTTATTCTCTATTTTCATACAGATGTTTGAACAGGTGTATGTGGGTCACGTGGATACTGTGGACAGGAATGTTCTTACCCACAGGAAAGCTCCTGGTGAAGGCTGTCTGTTGCTCTCTGCAATGTACCTTTACCCATCTGTAACTTCAGGAGGAATTTCTCCATGGAAAGGGTGGTCAGGCATTGGAAGGGGCTGCCCAGCAAGGTTTGGAATCCCCATCCCTGGAGGTGTCCAAGGAAGGACTGGATGTGGCACTCTGGTCTGGTTAACGAGGTGGTGATGGGTCACAGGTTGGGCTCGATGATCTTGAAGGTCTTTTCCAACCCCAGTGACTCTGGGATTCCCTGAGCACTTGGTCACGTCTCATCCTGGAGCTGTTCCCTCCCATCGCTCAGATCGTGCCAGCGTGTTTGGCTGGGCTGCCACGACCACGCTTGGATTGCTGAGGGACACGTTTTCCAGAGCCAAGAAGGAATCCTGGGTTTTGGCACTCCACCCTTGTCAAGGCATGGAGCTGGAATACTTCTGGCAAACCATGTGCACCCTGCCCTTTTCCTGGGAGCTGGTTCATGCTCCAGGTAAAAATTCAATTGCACAGTGTAAGTGCAGAGAGTCGCTCTTCTAGATCTGAGGTTCCAGGCAACAGATTCAAATGATGAAATGTCAAAATTGCTACATCTGCACCAAGTAAATACCCACATTCAGCTTTCCAAATTTGGATGTAAATAGATAAAACAATGCCTGGCCTCAAGTCCCCAGGCTCAGCACCTGAAGTAGAATAAACCAACACTGATCTCCTCTCTTGTCTCTGGTGCCCAGTGACAGAACATGAGGGAACGGCTGGAGCTGTGCCAGGGGAAGGTTTAGGTTGGGTATCAGGAAAAGATTCTTCCACCCAGAGGGTGGTGGGGCACTGAACAGGCTCCCATGGGAATGGTCAAGGCTGCCAGAGCTCCAGGAATGTTTGGACAACGCTCTCAGGGACAGGGTGTCTGATTGTTGGGGTGGGATTGCCGCGGTGTCTCAGGGACAGGGATTGTTGGGAGCTGGATCAGTGATCTCTGTGCTCAGGATATTCTGTGATTCTGTTGGCTCTGCTTCTCCAGGAATTACAGAACCTGCCAGAAAGCCTGAAAAGCTCCCTCTCCCCAGCACCAGCTGCCACTGGCATTGGCTCCCCTCTGCTCAGAGCCTGCTGTGCTTCCCGGAGGGAGCCTGGGATCGGCTCCTTCCCCATTCCCCTCGGTGCCTGTTGTCAACAGCTCCGGCTGCCACCAGCAGTCAATTTGGAACTGCATCAGTGTGTGTATTACTGTTCCCATCGATAGTGCAATTAATGTTGAAGTCAATTTTGGTGTTAATTTTAGGCCATGATTAGTGTTGACACTGGGTGTCAAACGAGCGGCATTTACGAGCGCCGGGGAAGCGCCGTTCGTTAACGCGCCCGTTTTACTGGCTCTTAATGGTTCCATTAAGGCCAAGATGGAGTGGGAGAAGGTGTGTGTAAAATTATACATCTGAAACTTGGGTGTCATCTCCGTGTGTCGTGCAATTCTGCGGGGCTGGGGCCGTTCAGGGAGCAAATGACAGCTGAGCACTGAATCCTAATCACAGTTTGGAGCATCAGAAATAATGATCACTTCTGATCGGGGCTTGTGAATAATTCATCCCCTTTGATTTTCACGTGCTGCCCACTGATACTTCTCAAACCAAATGTGTTCCTACAGGAGAATAATGGTCCCACTTCTTATGGAAATACCGGGGCACAAATCATTTTGCCAACATAAAAACAGTTAAATAAGACGGTTCCTGCTTTTATTTTTTCCTCCGCCTCTTCTTCACTCCTGGATGTGCTGGGAATGGAGCTGTGGCAGCAGCAACACTTCCAAACTGTGCTGCCTCTTCAAAAGAGCCTGTTCCAAAGCCAGGGCAGCTCACCATCACCTACTATTGCCTGCCAGTGCTCTTAGGTGATTAGCTCAGCCTGGCTAATTAACCTGGGAACTCTCCAGTTTTTGGCATGCTGCCGTTAACTTAAAAATCTCATTATTCCTTTTTTTTCTGGAATAGAAAGCCATCCTCCACTGCCCATAAATTTCAACCGAATCTAGCAAATTCATAGCAAAAAAAAATCCTTAGTTGTGCAGATCCCCGTGGCTTTTATTACTGGATAAATGGCACAGAACACGCGATGAATTGGGGAGGCAAAAGACGCCCAAGTTAATAGTGGTGCACTTGAATTTTTCTTTTCTCAGACTGCATAGGGTTGCTCCATATTTATCAGCTGTAAGTTGTTTTCAGGAGTTTGTGCCCTGGCTAGACTGTTTTCTGTTCAACTGGTGAGCACTGGTAAAGGGGACTTTATTGGTGTAGAGGACACATGATCTTGAGTCAGGGAACTATTCCAGCACTTCTGTTACAATCTGAGTTTTCTAAATAGGAAATGCCTTAAATTGGCCTGTTTCCTGTGCTGTCAAAAATCATCAAGTTGCTGAAAGTGAGGGAAATCTCTTACATCTTGGTGGGTGGGATGGACTGTGGGACCAGCCCTGGGGACTCACTGGTCCATCACTGGTCCATCACTGGTCCATCACTGGTCCATCACTGGTCCCTCGGTCCTGGCTGATGGGATCAGCGTGGCTGTAAGGAAATGACCACTTAAGCAAAAACCTGTCAATGAGTGGTAATTCTGTGCTGTTTTGGAAGAAGTTTATGGTGTACTTTAAAGAGAGTGTTACCCCGTTTCACTGTGTGTTTCTGTCGGTCACTAAAGCTGTTTTTTGAGGTGATATCAGAACGATCTGGGAGGTGCCCACTGGAGGATTTTAGTTATGGAAAAAAAAAAAGGTCTTAAATTGTGGTAAAGAACTGAGCTGCAGTAGATGCTGGGGTACAGATGGACATCCCTGCATCCCTGATTTCCTAGAGGCTGATCTTGGAGCCTTTAACTTTGGATTTGCAGACTTTTTAACCTGCTGTTTCTAATCACCAACTTGCCACAACTGAGAGTGAGAACAGAGGCTCAAAATCCAGCCCCTGGCATTGCTTTTCCTCCAACAATCAGGTCAGAAGGGCAAGACTTACTTATTTTCACCTTTTTTTTTCATCACAATTCTTCCTTTGTCTGCTGTGAGAGTCCAAGAGCAAATGTCCAAGGAATGCCTCTGGCTGTGTTTGGGATCAGTCAGGTTCCTCTCCCAGCCTCTGGACTGGTTGTCTGTGTCCCCCCAGGTCTCTGTGCCAGACCCACACCTGCATCCACTTGTTCTATTGCAGCTTTTCCCTTTCACTTGGGAGCATTAGTGGTATTTTAGCAAAACATCCCGCTGTCTTTTAGGGATTTTTGCTCCATTCTTTGAAGCTGCAGCATCTGTTCCAAGCCCTGCAGTTGGATGCTGAGGTGGAACTGTAAATCTGCAAATATTCAAATAATCTGCAAATTATTCCCTTTCGATGTGTCAGAGTAGGAGTGGAGGAATCCAAGGAGAAGGTGAACTGAAACACTCTGTTAACTTGCAATCTCGGAAGGGGAGGTGTGAGGAAGGAACTGCCAGTAGCTGGTTGTAATATTTTTGGATTGCTGCCTGCTTTACTTCCAATGACCCTTTGATTAATTCCTCTGCCTCTTTATTTTTTTTAATGAGCCTATTATGGCATATCTTATTGCAGATGCTGATTGGATCTGGGCTGTGTATTGTGCCATTTGGATGTGGATTAAATGGCACAGATCTATCTGCTGCTTCTCCCCTCTCCCCCTCCCGCTTTAGTTCATCATGTTCAGAATTCTGAGGCTCCACAATGAGAGTCTCAGCCCTCCTGATTGCAGAGGATGTGCAATCGGCTTGAGGAATGTGTACTCAGAGCTTATGATCCTTGGGCAAGCGGGGACTGGGTGATGCATGTGGCTTTCAAGGGACGCTGCTATTCCCATCTGTTAATGGCATTCCGGGCTGGCCGGCTCCCGCCGTGCCGGCTGAGGGATGGGGCAGGCAGGGGACGGATGCTGCTGATCCTCCAGGAGATGGGCCAGGAGAGATCATCCCGTGATTTTTGAGAAGAAAAATATGCAGTAAAAAGCATTGCTTACTCTACTGTAAAACTGGGGAAGGGAAAAGGGAGGACACAAAGAAATAAGAGGAAGGACGGGGGGGAAATGGGAGATAGTAATGAAATAAAAAGATGGTTAAAATGAGGGTGGGGTGAGGGTGATGAGGTTGTGGGGAGATACCTGGGAAGCCTGAGCAGGAGGTCAGGAATCCTGTGCAGCAGCACATCCTGGGAGCACAGGGAATACACTGCTCCTTGTGAGAGGGACGCTGGCAGAGTGTGTTGGACCTGGGATAAATCCCTGAATAGGGAGAGGGAACGCCAGTGTGAGTGTCCTGGTGGGATGAGAGCAGTGGAGAACGTGCTCCAAGGAATGTGGGAAGGATCAAGGGCTTCCAGCTGTGCTCTGCACTGGCAGCACATCAGAGCTGCTGTTATCCAAGTTCCCCAGGAAAATAGGCCAAGTCTGAAAGACCATCTCTCCAAGTGAGAGGAATGATCCCTGTGTGATTCCCCTCTTGAAGACACACGTTTATTTTTTGCTGTTCTCTGCTCTTGGGCTGCAGATTGGGATGGTGGCCTGGAAGATGACCCTGAAGACACCGGAGTACCCGGAGGGCCGGGATATCATTGTCATTGGCAATGACATCACCTACAGGATAGGCTCCTTTGGGCCTCAGGAGGACCTGCTGTTCCTGAGGGCGTCCGAGCTGGCCCGGGCTGAGGGCATTCCCCGCATCTATGTGGCTGCCAACAGCGGGGCCAGGATAGGTCTGGCCGAGGAGATCCGGCACATGTTCCACGTGGCTTGGGAAGACCCAGACAACCCATACAAGGTAAGGGGGCAAGGGAACCAGCAGGGAAGCTGCAGCAGCCCACAAGAGTCTTATTTTGACACCACCTCTTCCAACAGAGGGGAGAGCGAGCATTTGTCAGACTGTCACCTCCTAAGTTCTCCTTGGTATCGGATTTGGAGCACTGGAAGTGTTCAAGGCTAAGCTGCGTGGGGCTTGGAGCAACCTGGTCCTTTCTAAGCCAAAGCATTCCATGATAGGATTTTATGATCTCCCAGGCAGCAGATTGGCATCCAAAAGGAGTTAGTGCTGAATATTGCACCATTCCCAGCTTTCAGTGGCATCAGCTGCATCTCCAATGTTGAGAGAACGTTCTTACCATTCTGTGGAATTAAATTCTGCCCCTGTCAAAGCTTCTTTGTGGGGATCAGGAAGGGACTACGGGTGGGAGTGGGATGAATGAACTGCTTTTCCGTGCAGGGATACAAATATTTGTACCTGACTCCTCAAGACTATAAGAAAGTCAGCGCCCTGAACTCTGTTCACTGTGAACATGTGGAGGAAAATGGAGAGTCCAGGTAAGAATGAAAAGCTTTCTGTTTGTCCTTGGGTAATGCATGGCACGTCCTTGTCCTCAGCTGGGACATTCCTTAGGATCCAGGTGCCAAAGCTCTGGGTGGTCAGGGCAGGGAACAGAGAGTTAAGGGTTGTGCCTTCTTGACCCCCAGTCATGGCTGAGGGTCCTGCAGGGGACGATCAGGATGTGTTCAGGATTAAACCAAACCCTGGCAGGCTCTGGAAGAACTGAAGCGGGTGCTGGGTGTGGGGATGAGAGTGTGTCCCTGTGAGCTGAGGGCTCCTTGGGGAGGCTCTGAAGCACCTGCTCAAGTCCTCAGCTTAGCAAGGGCCTGGTGGGAAAGCTGGGAGCCAGTCTGAGGGCAGTGGGTAAGAAGGGACTGGACAGAGGATGGAGGCATGAAGGAAGGAAGTGAAGAAAAGGTAAGAGCCTCGTTGTAATCCTTGTTCTTTCTCTTTTTCCCTTTGTCTGCATTCCCTTCCTTTCTTGCCCTTTTTCCTGTAATCAACCTGCTCCTCACGTCCTGTGGGAATGACAGGACACTTTTCCCAGGCATTCCTCTCCCTTGGCATTTCCTCTTGCAGCGCTGCTCCCGTGGGAGCATTCCATGGTGCTGCAGGATGAGCCCTGCACAGCTCCTGCCCAGGCTTTATGCACATTTCTCCTTGGAACCTTAATGATATTTAGTCACTTTTCATTTTCTTTGTAGCAAACTGATTCAGCAAATCACTGGACCTTGTGACTCAAAGGCTGTCTGTGTCTCCCTCAGGTACAAGATAACAGATATTATCGGGAAGGAGGATGGACTTGGAGTAGAGAACCTCAGAGGATGTGGCATGATTGCTGGAGAATCATCTTTAGCCTATGATAGTGTTATCACCATCAGCTTGGTAATCCCCCACTGCTTTCTATTCTTCAAATGTATTGTCTGTTTCAGCTAAAAATCCTGTGATGATATCCCAAACATCCACCTGGGATCAGCCTTCTGGCTGATGGAAATGGGCTGCTGTAGGCTTTGAGCAATGCTCCTGGCACCAGTGCAGGGCTGGGTCCCCTCCACACTCAATTTAAAACACTTCAGTCATTTGGCCTTGTATTTGCTCAGTCTGAAAGTTGCTACTTCTCTTCTTCTCTCTCTTTTTTTTTTTTTTTTTTTTTTAATAAAATACATTTACATTCAGATCCTGCGTTTTACAAAATAACGGGTTCTGGAATTTTCAAGCGAGAGTAGATTTTATGGCCTTGTGCTACAAACACACCGAGTTTTATCTCAATGTTTGAATCAATAGGTTGGGGCTGTGTGGAGAGACAGAAATCAATGCCATTGCTTTTTTTTTTTCCTTTCTTTTTCCTTTTTTTCCAGGTCACGTGTCGGGCAATTGGGATTGGGGCCTACCTTGTCCGGCTGGGCCAGAGAACCATCCAGGTGGAGAACTCCCACATCATCCTCACTGGCTGTGGGGCCCTCAACAAAGTAAGTCCTTACATTTCAGTCCTCTCAGCTCTCCAAATGGAGCTGGGCTTTGTCATGGAATCCTGGAATGGTTTGGGTTGGAAGGATGTTGAAGGGCCTGAGCAGCAGCCCGGGGAAGGAAGGAGGAGAAGCAGCTTTTAGCAGAGGTTGTGTGCACGGATTAAATACCAGGAGTGGGGAAGAGCAGTGTCCAGCAGCGCCTTCTCCTGCCCACTGAGTGCTGTGAGGGGAAACAGGGCTGTTCCCAGGGTGTGGAAGTCCGTGTTCCAAAATATGAGGGCCAGAGTCACCTGAACTTCCAGTCACCCACAGCACTGTGTTGGTTCTGGGAGGCACTGAACCTGAGGAGCTTGGATGCTGATTTTCCAGGCTGGGAACGAGATTTCCTGCTGGAAATCTCGGCTGGGGGGGGGACAGGAGGAATAACTGAGGCTGTCACAAAGAAAACTTACAGCTTCACTGCTGAAGTGGCTCTTCTTTTCCCCACTCCAGGGGCAGATTTTCTCCCTTGCTGCCCCAAACCCATTCATCCCACAGCCTCCAGCTCCTTGCCTGGTGCAGACACGGCTCCCAGCCGTCTCTGCTCCCATCCCTCTCCCTGAGGGCTTTGTTTCCCTGGAGTTGGGGCTGTGTGCTGTGAGTGCCCTTCCCCATCGAGCAGCTTTGTTCTCGGGCACTCTCAGCACCTGGGGTGGCTGTGCTCCATGGCAAGCTGTGTTTCCAGGAGTGCCTGCCTGACAATGGGAGATAAAGGAAAACAGGCTCTTGTTGAATTATTCCCCTGAATAAAGGGGGCTCTGCAGAAAATGAAGCATTGATCCTATCAACTCTAGGCTGCAGCACCCTCAGTTAGATCTCTTACACACATCACACACACCTGCATCAATGGGAGGAAAAGAGGCATTTGAAGATCCAGCCTTTAAAAAGAAATTGAGTCAGTTTAGTGCTTGCTGAAGTGCAGTGAGTTGCCTGGTTCCAGCTGTCACTTGCTGGGGATCGGGGCCCTGCAGAGTTTCCCAGATGGCAGGGCCAGGCTGTTCATTTCTCCCCCTCTTCCCAGGTTTAACTGCACTCCCTGCCTGTGGAGTCAATGGTTGTTTTCACAGGACTGGATTAATCTCACTAGATTTTAGGCACTTAAAAATTAAGGGTATGGACTAAATTAAGCACCTGACATCTGTCAGCAGGCATAGGCAGAAGGAGCTACTTTCTGGGGGGGATTTATCCCATCCTAAAAATTTCAGTGGGCTGAATAATCCCATGTGTCCTTTGCCCTCCTCTGTGCTCTGTTGTGATGTTGGTATGTTTGTGTCAGCTCTGAACCTCGATGTGTCTCAAGGTGAGGGAGGAACCTGTTGCATCCTATCCAGACCCAACAGTGTTTACCTGCCCTTGAACAGTGGGAGCCTGGGAGTCCCCACTCACTCCTGGCTGTGTGTGATGTGTCTGCTGCTTCATAGGATCTTCAGTTTCCAGTCCCTGCAGTTCTGCTCAGGGCTTCTTGAAGGGATGCAGCTGCAATTGTGTGCCAGAAGTGTGTTCGAAGTAGGGAAGTGGTGTCCAGGGCTAGCCTGGAATGTCCAAGCTCAGTCTAGCTGATGCTCTGGAGCATGTGAAGCGAGCAGTGAATGTTCATCCATTGGCATCCTCCTGCCATGGAGTCTGATTTAACTTCTGACTTACCCTGTTCTCTCTGAAACCTGTTAAACACTTGTCCATTGGATTTAGAGGGCCAGTTTAAATTTTTTGGGGCCAGAGGTCAGATCACTGCCAGCCAGGGGCCAGTTATGCAAAGTCTCCCCTGGCGGGAGTGCAGAGGCTGTTTGGGTATGGTATATGATGTGTTCTTGCTCATTCCCAGAGATGAAATTCCAGAAGGGGAAATCTATTGTGGTTGTTCTGTGTGGAGTGAGTCAGTCTTGGTGCTTCTCATTCTCTTGGAGAAGGTGGGGAGTCAGGGCTGTCAGGGGCTTGAGGAGAGATCACGGCTGAAACAAAAATATATGGAAACTGCCGCCTTTAGCTCTTCCCAGTGAGGTGTCAGAGGTTTGGGGCAGTTTTTCCACTGCTGACTTTTGCATACATGTGTTCCTAGAGGATGCAGGACAAAGCTGACACTTCTTGTGTCTGCAAACACATCTTCAAAATGTCTCCAGCAGAATGTGCAGCACAAAACTGTTTCTGCAGCAATGGAGACAGTTGGGCTTTCAGAGAGCAGGCAGGGTTTTCTGGGAAGTTGTTTAATTTTATTTTTTTTCTCTGTGAAATGCTGGATTCTTTCTATTTTACAAGGGGAGCAGAGGGGAATGGTGACAAACATTATGTGCAGCCAGAGCCGTTGCTGGTCTTGTTCATTATCATTATGTAAAAGCAGCCTGAGGGTTTAGGTGTAGAGGGAAAGGTCCAGCTGCCAAAGCCAGAGGGTGACCTCTAACTCAGATGATGAGCTCAAGGTCGGTGGCATTTGGAGCTGCAGCTCCTGTTGGGTTCTGGGCTTGGCTCCTCACATGCTGCCTGTCCCTGCGCCCGTGCTGGTGAGCCGAGAGGCACATCCTGGGCAGACCCCCGGCTGAAAGGATTCTCCAGCCCCATTCCCTGGCAGGGCTGGCAGGCAGCTGCACGAGGGCTGTGCAGGGTGTCCCTGTGCTCCTGATGAAGCTGTCTTTGTTTGTCCTGGGGAAGGAGCCGGGGAAAGGTGCGATGCTCCTCGGTGGGGACACGGGGCCGTGTTTCAGCTGGGCCCCTTTTGTCTCCCCAGTGCATTTCAGCAGGGGGTGGAGAGGTGGAAATGCCATTTCCTTGCTCTCGGTGAGCGTGTGCCGCGCCTGTGCCGAGCCCGCTGACCCCCCTGCAAATTGAAATAATGATAATGCGCGTCTCCTGACTGCATCAAAGTATCAGCACATCAAAAGCCAGGAGGCATGAAATGCAAATGATAAAGTGAAAGCAGATGGATTGTGCATGATCGCCTGATGCCCAATGAATTTTAAAAGATGCTGGTTCACATGGGGAGAGGGGCTGAAATAAACACGTTATCCCTGCAATTTTTTTCTTTTTTTCTTTTTTTTTTTTTGTTCTTGCTGCTCACTCCTGACAATATTTTTTCACACTTCAGCGAGCAGCCACTCCATCTCCCTCCCTCCCTTCCCTCTCTTTCTCTCCCTCTCTCTCTGTCGCCGTCTCTACCTCACACACGTCTCGGGTCATGTCGCCGCAGCTCCGGTGGAAATAATAAGATATAAACCACGAGGTTGTTATTTGCATAGAAATAGCATGGAGCCCCAGGCAGCATGGGAGAAGGACACAGAGATCATTTGTCTAAAATTTTAATGAAAACTTTTGCTGAGGCAGAGATTTTTTTTATTTTTTTTTTTAAGTTCCCCTGCCTCCTTCTTTTTCCACCCCCAAACCTTCCTCCTCCTCCCTCACTCCCTTCCCTCGTCATAACCTGAGCACAGGGTGATTTCAGATGTGATGTGCTGTGCCCTGCACCAACACCTGGGTTTTCTTTTTAATGGAAATAAGACCAAAGAGCCCAGCATTCCCAATTCCTGCCTTGCTTATGTGGTTCGAGCTTCCAGGGCTACATTCCATTTCAGTCCTCCCAAGGATGTTCCAGAGTCTGCTGCTGACCTATTTTTAATCAGTTTGCTCCTCCTTGTCTTTTGTGTTCAAAAGGAATCCCGTCTTGGAGACTGTTGTGTTAATGGAAACAAATAGCGGCTTTCAGTCACATTTTCCCTGCAGATGCATGTTCTAGGCTTTTCCTAAGGGAAGCCAGGTTTAGCTGAGACTGACTTCCAGGAACTGCTCCAAGCAGGATTCACATCAGTTTGCTATGTAGATGTTCAGCCAGGCTCTCAAAAAGTTCCTTTTGTGATGGTGATGAAGAGCTGCCCTAAAGCTGCCATCCCTCCTGGAGGTGATGGAATTCTGATCAGCACTGGTTTGTTTCCTCTCCCTCCTGTTTTAGCTTTATTTTCCCCCAAACTCTCAGGTCTTGACTTGCCTGAATCATCAGGCCCTGTGCACCCCGTGGTTTGCTCAGAGCATCCAAGAGTACCAAGGATGAGCTGGACAAATCCTACGTGCCAGGAGAATGTGCAGGGAGAGGCAGGGAAGATGAGGGGTCAGAAACTGAAACGTGAAACATTCAAGGCATAATTCATTTCCCTGCCTGCAGCCAACCACCTGCCTGGTTGTGGGGTGACATTTTTGACCAGAATGGGTCCAAAAAAAATTGTTGTTTGGTCTTGTTGGATTCCTTTGCATGAGGCCAGGAGAGAAGATCTTTGTATTTTCAATTCAGTACTGAATTGTGCTGCAGAACTTACTGGATGCTCTGGGATTCGCATAACAGGATGACACAACAGGTCAGGGCTGCTCAGGGGGCTGTGCCTGTGTGAGAGAGGTCTGGGCAGCTCTGAGACTCCGTGGAGGAGCTCACTGAGGAGCAGGAGCCTCACACAGGCTGACCAGTGATTGCCAACAGTAATATTTACCCTTCAATTTCACAATCTGCAAAAATAAATAAAGGCCCTGTGAGACTGATGCTGTTTGGGGTTTGTACTGTGGAAAGCTCTTTTTTTTGAGACTCAAGGCAGGGATAGCTCAGTATCTGCTCAAGATGACTTCAGTCTTGGGATTAGATCAAAGCAATCGTGTGAGAGCAATCATGTGAGTTAGAACAGCAAGTGCCAGCCCTGTCATTCAAAGAAGCATTATAATTATTAATGCATGATATGAATCTGTCTGTAGTGGCACAGCAGGACTATTAGGAGGATCTGGATGGGTGCCGAGTGCTGGAGAATGCTAAACAAGGAGGGGTGGGAAATGTCAACCAGAGATCAACACCCACCAGTGTCAAGTGTTGGTTCCTTGTGTGGAGGTTGGAGCTGCCCAAGGTTATCCCACTCTTGGGAAGCAGGAGAGGCCCCTCTGCTCTGCCCTGGGTGCTTGTGGCAGTGAAGGTGGTGAGAACGAGGGTGGTTTCATGGTGGAGGCTGGGTTCTCCAGCTCCCAGAGCTGCCCCAGGACCATGGTGCTGTTGGAGGTGTCCCTGATGTGGGTCACTGGCTCAGACCCAGCAAAGCCAGGCTCATTCCTTTCTTTCCCTGCCAGTGAGAGTTTAGGTGCTGGAGGGGGGTGTGCTTGGTGGCACTGCTGGTGGCACACAGGTCCTTGCTCTGTGTGGAGCAGTGGATGCAAGCAGGATGGATGCCTGGGCCTCAGTGCAGATAAACAACCACCACCCTCCATTGCTGCATTTTCGTTTTAATTGCCTTTCTTTAAGTGGTGATATTTGTGTATTGTTCCCATTAGAGACAATTTACGTTCCAGGCATGGCATTATCAGTCCCTTGATGTTTGCTTAGGGAAGAAAGTCTAATAGATTTCTGTTGACTTTTTTTATTCTCCCTCCTTCTATCATTTTTAGTATGGATCTTGCTCAGTTTATCTGTGTGGGTGGGGGCTCTGTGTGTGTTTATTCCTGCTAAACAGGAGTTTAGCATCGTGGCCCATATTCTGCCTGTCCAAATCTCTTCCCCAGGACTGTATCCCAGCTCCTGGGGATCCTGCAGGGTATGTTCTCACTGGAGCATTAACTCTGCTCCCCAATGTTCCATAGGAGCCGAACTTCTCAAACATATCCCAGAATAACTGCTTCTCTTGGGACCAGCCCTCTTGGGATGTCCCCAGGAGGACATCTGGGTGACCTGCCTGGGGTCTTTTCTGGAGAAATTCCCTGTGATTCTGGACACATGATGGGAACTACAGGAACAGCTCTGGAGAACTGCAACATTTCTCACAAGTAACCCTAAACTCACACTGGGAAGTGAACAGAGTTTCACTGCCCTGGTGAAAGAGGTCCCTGCACTGCAGCCTGTGCCCCAGGGTCTCCGAGTAACAGGGTTCCCTGGGGTCCAGAAGGTGACAAAGGAAACAACCAAGATCATTAAGTTGGAGACAACCATTAATATTGTTTATGGGGTTCATCTCTAGATTAGGGAACCCCTGGCTGAGACAGGTGGGATTTATGGGTGTTGGCACCATGTAGAATAGGGGCTGTAATTTTAGTTTGCAAAGTGTATTGAGTCCTTTTGATTTACCACTGACTGAGGGAGTGACCTTGAGCAAAACACACGCAGGGAGAGGAGAGAGGGGCACGAGGGTTTTGACAAGACATTTTTCATTTGGAAATGCCACTTCACTGAAACTGGAGCTCTTCAGGAAAAAGTATCAGTTTGGTTGAGCTTCTCCTTTGGAATTTTTTAGGTCGAATGAAAAGTTGTTCAGTTTTTATTTCCCAGCTGATTTTTCTTCCCAAATTAATTTTTACTTTTAATACATACAACAAATATTTTAGACGTCCTTTGGAGCCTGTCTGGTCTCAAGTTTGTAGTTCAGATATAAAGATTGCAAGACTTGATTTTTCTGCTGCAGCCCAGAAATTTTCCAAAATCCTCCTCAATAACCTCAAGGTGGGAAAGCTTTCCCACCAAAAGCATGTGACGCTGCAAACAGAGAGAATCTCCTGTGTGTGTGAGCAGCTGTGGAGCCCTGCTCCCTCTGTATCTGTGAGGAGTGTTGGGACCTCCAGGCAGGAGCTGCAATTCCATGTGCACCTGGATGCACCTTGCCCTGCTCCCTGCGAGGTGAAGTGCAATTGCTTTTTTCCCCCTTCCCCCTCTGATCTCACCAAATGAAAGCAGGGAACAACTCCACCAGCAGGACCTGCCTGTGGATTTGCAGTCAGGAGCCATCCCCAATAACCATCAGGCTGTCAGCTCCCCACCTCCCCCCAGCTCCCACCTCCCCCATCACTCACCAAAGGGAAAAAAGAGCCGGAGCTGCAGCTTGAAATATATCATGCAATAGTGTATCATGAATTTCTTGTGAATCACATTGGAGAAGCAGGTTTATTTATTTCCGAGACTCTAAATCAATACAAAGTAGGTCTCTTAGTTCTGAAGCTGGGATGGAGTGGGAAAAAATGAGCCCATTGTACTCTTAAAACTTTGGGGAAAGGAGATGACAGCTATATAATTCCATTTACCAGGCACTAGGGGCTTTAATGTGAAGGTGACAGGGAGCTCTTTGTGCATTTAGAGCACCATATCTTCTAAATAAAAGATCTGTAGACTTGATAGTGGAGTATAGCTCTGCCTTTAATAATCTCCAAGCATTAGACCGAGCCAATCTGTTCCCAAGTCAGAAGGGTCCCCCACCGAATGCTCGTAAATTAGAAGTGCAGGAACTGCATGGATTCAGGGATCAGGAATGCAGGGAGGGCAGAGAGGAGCTGTCTGTGCTCCCACTGCCGGGCAGAGGGGCTGTGCATTCGGGAAGGGCTCTGTGCTCAGCTGGGCTCCATTCCCTCTTGCTGCTTTTCCCCCTTAATACGTGATCCACGTGGGGGAAGAGCTGGAATTGAGCGCTGAGCTCTGTCGAGGCTTGACTGCACATAATAGCAGTCAGGTTTGAAGTTCCTACATTGTGTTCCTACATTTTTTCTGATGAGACATTCATTCCCATCATTTCTGCCTGTTTATGAAAAATAGGCTATTTATAGGACGTGCATATCCCTCTTCTGCTTCATGTTTCTGGCAGACAATATAAATTGTGGATGGGAATTGCAATTATTGAAATTATTTGGATAAAAATCTGGCACTTATATTTGATATAAACACATGATATGCTCGGAATAATAACAGCACTTATGTTACATAATGATTCCCATTCAGGCCCTCCAAGCTGTCATGTTTTCAGGTCTTTCATCCTGGCTGAAACAGATGAGCTAACCCAGCCCTCAGCCAGCCCAGCTTTGCAGGGAATGTCCCAACTCTCCAGCAGCTCAGGTTCTGAGAGGAGAAAGCAGCTGCTCAGCATGGGTTGGAGTGCTAGAAAATTATTAATATGCACATGAGGGCCTATAAACCTGCTGAGGATCATCCTTTAGAGGCTGTAAGAATCCTGGCTCTGCTTGTGCTTGCCAGAAGATCCTCTGAAGTAACAAGAAATGTGGTTTCCTAATGGGTTTTTGGAAGATCAGATGAACTCAGTGTTGGCAACACTGCCCAAGTATTTTGGAGTATTTTGAAACTCTTCTCTGAGGTAACAAATGACAGGACAATAGGAAATGGCCTCAAGCTCTGCCAGGGGAGGTTCAGGTTGGACATGGGGAAGAATTCCATCATGGAAGGAGTTTAAGGCCCCTTCCCACCCAGACCATTCTAGGATTCCATGATTCTCCTGAATCCCCTGAGTGCCCAGTGCCAGTCTGGGGCTGGAGCAGCTCGGGCTGTGCTGAGGGCAGGGCTGATGCAGAGCTCACCTGTCCCCCCTCTCCAGCACAGGTGCTCACCTGAGCACATCCAGCTCATCCAGATCCTGGATCACACTCTCCTCAGAGCAGCTTTTCCCTGCAGCTGGGGCCCCTCTGGCCCTGGTCCCGGCGGGTCCGTGTGGCGCTGGCTCCGTCCCACGCGGGGATCTCCCAGCCAGGCTCTGCTGGAATGGCTGCAGCACTCGGGAGAAGGAGCTGCGTGTTTATCTTCATCTCCAAAAAGGGATTTAAGGGCGAGAGCAGTGGTATATTAGGCTGTTTCATTGCCTGTCAGCAGTGCTAAACCTGAGCTGTCTGCAGTGTCTCCAGATAAGCAGGAGCAGAGCCCATTTTGCATGTACATACGTTTGCATTAGTTCAGAGAGGGGGGAGTTTAAATCCTCTTTATTTTTATTTTCCTCTGTGGGAAGCGTTTAGCTAGGCTTGTGCCTGGCATCTGGAGGCCTGGGCTTTTCTTATTCTTGAACCTAAATCTATGCTGCTGTCTTCTCTACCATGGCTTTGCTTGGCACTGATTTTGTTCGAGGAGGAGGAAGGTGTTTGAGCTCAGAAGGGAGACCCAGGAACATCCCTGTGCTAAAACACACACTGAATTCTATATTTCAGGGTTAGTTTTGTAACATCTGTGCCTTGGATTCTTCTGTACATAAACCTTGAGTGGCATCTGCCAGCTCCTCTGTCCCCAAAATGAGCTGTGGCGGGTGTTTGGGGGAGGCCAGGCTGTCTGTGTGTGTTTAAGGGGGTTTTTAAGATCCAAATGAAGCAGGTGTGTAATGTCCTCTGTCTGTTAGAAAGACTCAACCCATAAAAATAACAAACGGCATGTATTTGCTAGAATGTCAAAGTTATGAGTTTATTTTGTAATGATGTGCTCCTGCCTTCATGAGGTAAACTGGCCGTGGCAGAGGTGTTATTAGTAATATGGAGTCAGTGGAGCAGAAAGCCGAGTGACCGAGAGATCAGTGTATCAGTCAGGGAGAGGGCAAATGGGAAGAGACAGCAGGAGAATGAGAAAAGAGCTGTGCTGCCCAGGCTCAGATTAGAGATGGAGCTGTGCAAGAGAATGAGGAGCCCCAGCCAGCTTCTGGCCAGCCTCTCAAAGCAGCTGCTGGGCCTTTGTCTGGGCTTTTTCCCCAGTTATATGTCCACCCGGCAGTTTTCTTGGAGCAATTTGGGATTAGTGAGCTGAGCTGGGCTCAGCACTCAGGAGCTTTGGTCACACTGCTGTTTGGGGAAGGCAAGTGGGAAAACTGCCTCAGTTTCCCCACTTGTGTCATTCCCCTTGGGGATTGTAGAATCCAGAATGGTTTGGGCTGGGAGGAACCTTAAAGATCCAATTCCACCACCCTGCCATGGGCAGGGACACCTGCCACTATCCCAGGTTTCTCCAAGCCCTGCCCAACCTGGCCTTGGACACTTCCAGGGATCCAGGGGCAGCCACAGCTTCTCTGGGCACCCTGTGCCAGGGCCTCCCCACCCTCACAGGGAAGAATTCCTTCCCAATATCCCACCCAACCCTGCCCTCTCTTTGCTGGGGATCACTGTTCAGAAGCTCTTACCTGCACACAGGGCTTGGGAAGCTGTGTTGTGAGATGCTTGCTCCATCCTTTTGTGCCCAAGTGATCCTGAGGTGCTGCACAGATGGGTTTGTGTGTGCCTCCTTAGCCAGCACCTCCTGGTCACATCCCAGCACTGATGGCTTTCCTGTTTTTCCTTCCCCAGGTGCTTGGACGGGAAGTTTACACCTCCAACAACCAGCTGGGAGGGATCCAGATCATGCACAACAACGGGGTGACACATGGCACGGTCTGCGATGACTTTGAAGGGGTCTACACCATTCTGCAGTGGCTTTCCTACATGCCAAAGGTAATTCCTGGCCAAGGTGCCACTGGTGGCTTTGTTTGCAGGGTTTTGGGAAAGGGGGCTCTCACTTCCTTCCATGTTTCCCTTTTTCCCTTAGAATATACACAGCCCTGTTCCTGTCCTCAAAGCCAAGGATCCCATAGACAGAACCATCGACTTTGTTCCCACCAAGACCCCCTACGATCCTCGCTGGATGCTGGCTGGACGCCCCAACCCAAGTATGGCCAGGAGATGCAGCAACTCTCACCTTGTTTCTAGGCTGTTTGCCAGATGTCTGCAACCCAAATATATTTCAGATTCTGTAAAATAATTAGTTCTAAGCAATAGGGATCTAATACATAAATGTTTATCTATAATAATATTAACATATAACATTATTTATACATAATATCTAAAAGTAGCACTTAAATCCTGAGTGCTCAAGGACACCTCCAATTAACTTTTATAGATGATATATTTACTTAGAATAGTTACTTCTATGGATTTTTTTTTATGGTTTAGGGGAAAGTCCATCCACAAAGGGTCTGTATGCTAAAGGAATCACAATATTCCTTCAGATCTCGGGGAGTTGTTGTGTTGGCACCATTGGGGTTGTGCAGCCTTGTGTAGGTACAAGTTGCAAACTGGGTGACCGTTACTCCTGCTGTTATTAATGAGTTTGGGGGGCTAAAATGAGACCTGTGATAAACTAAGTTTTCTGGTTTTGGATAATATTTTTTCATCATCTCTCAAGCAATTCATCCAGCTGTCTGGGCGCCGCAAACGCCGGCTTCCAAATCGAGTGACTTCAGATTTTAATTTAGTGGAAGCGTTAAGGAAAGCAGATGATTCCCTGTGATAAGTTAAAGCAGATATCTCCTAGGTGAAAAGTTAAAGCCATTTATTAGAGGAGATATTGCCGTGATATTCTTCAAACTGACGCCCGACACGAGGCCGGAATCTAAACGATCAGCTTTGGGCTCGCGATAAAGAGATAATTTTGAAATGGATGGTCACATTTTACAGTGGGGCCACAGAGGCAAGGAATGTAGAACACAGTAATTACAAGTTTGGGCTTGATAAAACACTCTCCATCCTGTTTAAGTCAGCAGAGGTTAGCGTGCTTGGATCTCCACTTTTTAATTGGTTTTGGACTTGGGTTTGCAGAAGCAGAGGTGCTTGTTCAGAGGAAAGAGTTCCTCGGGAGCTCTGTGCCAAGGGGTGAAGCTGGGAGGGATTTGGGGTTTTGGGGGGATATTTTTGTGGGTTATTTTCATGCAGAGCTTCCTAAAGCCCCAGTGCAAAGCAGGTGCCCCCAGAGAGTTGTGATTTCTCTGATTGACTCTAAAATATAATTGAAATTTTCATATTTAGTTCCCGGGTTCCTTCAGCATTCCTTCTTTCAAGGAAAGATTAGGCAGGATCAAGAGAAGAATATGAGATAAGTTTTAAAATAGAAATAGGTGTTCTGAAAACCATCTTTAATGACTTTACTGCCTTTTGACAAATGTTTGTAGTCTTGAAAAAAGCAGAGTTATTTATTTAAAAGCACGGGAAGTCCCTCTGCTCTCCAAACCCCATCGTTTAACAATAAATGATGCTTTTGCTGATAAATTGCTGTCTTTATGCAGAGTAGGAAATGAAATAAGACATGATGGCTGAAGGCAGACAAATGCTCAGCTGTCTAATGTTCCCTTGTATTGTCATCTATTTAAAATTAAATAAATAAAAAGACAGTGCCATGTTCTCCAGTTGGCATTTTTAAGCAAGTTTGAGTTGCTGCTTTGATATTCTGTTTTCTTTCTTCCCTCTCTCCTTCCACCTTTGATATTTCCCTTTTTTCCCCTTCCCTTTAGATCAGAAAGGGCAGTGGCTGAGTGGGTTCTTTGACCACGGGTCATTCCTGGAGATCATGCAGCCCTGGGCACAGACAGTCGTGGTGGGGAGAGCAAGGTAAGTTCTGAGGGGTGTTTTAGACAATTGTAGAAATCAAGTTTGGGTTATGCTTTGCATTTCTCTAGAACACAACATCCTGTGATTATTTCTCTCTCTACGTGTATGTATATCTATCTAATAGAAAGAGTTGGAAAGAAAGGGATGAGATGACCTCTAAGGTCCCTTCCAACCCAACCCATTCCATGGCTCTATAACTCTATAATTTAAAGGCTTCCAGGCTAAGCAGTGTGCCAGGGTTGGAAATCAATGATTTGGCAAAGCCAGAAGCTCTCTGTCCATGGTCAGCTTCACTTGCAGTTCCTTTCTTCTGACAAATTCCAAGTGGCTCTGGACTTTCACACAGCAGGGATATATAACACAAATGAAACAGACTCCTTTCAAAAGCAGTGGCACTTTGAAAAAAACAAATATGAGTGTATTCTTCTGGGATTGTTACTGTAAGTGCTGCCAAAACTCATCTCTTGTATGTATGTTTGGAATATGTGTGCTGTTGGCTGTAAATTGTCTTTTATTATTCTATGGCAACTTGTCCAGGGACACACTATAAAACAAGATGTAGCATCTTCATGTGCTAGCCTGATAAAATTTATATGAAGTATTATGGAAAACAGAAGTTGTTTTGAGCTGTTTTCAAGTTCAATAAATAACTGTAATACTTGGATAAAGATGTTCTTTATTAGGTCACATGGGCCCTAATATAGAAGTTATAAGTTACCGATTTAAGACGGCTTCTGCAATTACGGGGTTCCAGCAGACTCTTAATCATAGGGAATGGGAATATTTCCAGCCCCTCAGTGCACATGGGCCCTGTCTCTTCCCTGCCTGTTTGTGTGTCATCAGCTTGGGGTGGCTGGGGAGGGAGCAGGGGCTCTGCTGGGACTGTCCTGGGAGCGCAGAGCTGGCGTTGCCGGCGCATCGATGGCTTTTGTGTTCAGGAGGGCTTGGATCCCCTGGGGGGCAGAGCTGGGCATCCTCCCTGGTACTGGCACTCCTGCCCATCTCTCTGTCCCTGCCCCCTTCCCACGTGGCAGTCACCCTGCAGCAGCAGATCTGGGGAAAACACGGGAAGTGTTTAAAGTCCCTCCCGAGCCATTCAGGGATTCTGTGTTTTTCCATAGTTGAGACCATCAGAACCAGAATCTGGGTGATGGCAGCCGAAGGGCAGTGGATACATGAATTTATCATTCAAAATCTGGGCTAGGTTTGCTCTATTTCATATTCAGTGAGGAATGTGCTCGTTTTTGGAATAGATTTTGCTTTGAGATCTGTGACCCCTCTGGAACTCTCCAGCCCCGTGCCTCAACTCTGCAAAAGGCCAGAACGCCGCTCCTGTTATTTGTCTCTCCTGGGTGTGAATTGGGAAAACTGTCTCACTGTGTAACAGCAGGAGTAGGAATTGTGTGTGTCTCACCTGTTTGCAGGCTGGGAGGAATACCTGTAGGAGTGGTTGCCGTGGAAACAAGGACGGTGGAGCTCAGCATTCCCGCTGATCCCGCAAACCTGGACTCGGAGGCCAAGGTGGGTGGGTCGTGTGCTCCTGTCCTTGTTTGTCCTGTGGTACCAATGTGCAGCCATTCCTGGTGAGCTGGGAATGCCTGGCAGCTGCTGGGAACAGCCCCGGGGCTGTTGTGTGGCCCTTCCTACAGGAGACACATCCCCAGCAGTTCTGCTTCCCTCAGGACTCAGAGGAGGGCAGGGATTAGCACCCAGGAGATGTGACAGCAAAAATCACTTCCCTGCTCTCTTGCTGTGACTGGAGTGTTTCATGGCCTTCCTGCTCTGGCACTTTGCTGTTCCCCTGCCTGATTTCACAGCCCTGGCCCTGCTTCATCTCTCGGGGGTTTTCTCCTCTCCGTGTCCTTTTCTTTCTCTTCTCCTTCCCCTCCTTACAGCATCACAGTGTCAGGTTTTCCATACCATCTCTTTTCTTAGCTAAATTAGTGGGAATGCTGCTATCAAAGTTGGTGACAAAAAGATTGTCCCAGTTTTCCCATGGCCAAGCAGGTCCTACACATTTCATGTGCCATGTTCCTCATTGTTTATGCCACATCATGGCTCCTGTTGATTTTTCTATGTTTTAACTCTTACACTAATGTGCTTCAAGGCCTGACAGTGGATTTTTCTTCCCTCCAGATAATCCAGCAGGCTGGGCAGGTGTGGTTCCCTGACTCTGCCTTCAAAACAGCCCAGGCAATCAAGGACTTCAACAAGGAAGGGCTGCCCCTGATGGTCTTTGCAAACTGGAGAGGCTTCTCTGGGGGAATGAAAGGTAAGGAGCAGCTTGGTGCTGTCCTGGGGGTGGTTTGTGTTGGCTGCTCAGGGCACCACAGAGTGCTGCTTGAAATTTTGTGAAGAGCCAAGGATGTGAGATTGATACCATAAAATTTAAAGAAGGAAAAGGTTAGATCAGGAGAAGTTATGGGAGCACTGAGCTGGTGGAAGTTCTCGGAGGCTGCTGGGCACAAGGCAAAGCCTTTGAGCTTGCAGATGCAAAGGTGGGAGGTGGCAAAAGATGGCAAAATTCTCCCTGGAAAACACCCATTGCCTTTGGGGGTGGATTCTGCTCCCTGTGCTGCTACTGCACCCCCTGCGTGAGGTGCTTTCCCAGCCACACAACTCACTGGGAAGCTGTTGATGCAATTTTACCTTATTTATTTACCTTATTTAGTCCTTAAATACTGTTTTACCTTAAAATGCCAGATCTGGCCTCGCTGGGTTCCTCAGGAACTGAGTTTTAGCTTTGGAGTTGGGTGGAACAGGCAGCATGAGGATGTTAATATTTATATTGCATATCCCAACTTATTCCAGCCAGCTGGCAGGAGGAGGAGGAGGGAAGGACAGAGCCATTGTAGTTTGCACCTTGCTCCGTGCTTTTTCCAGCCTCCTGCTTGCTGCTGGTGTCTCCTGACACTCTCGGTGTCCCTTGGGGAGTTGTTTGCAGTTTTGGTTTCAGTGCTGGCTGGGGATTATGCAGGGAGGGAAAATAAACAATTATGCCACCCCTCAGTGCACACAAACACACTGCCAGGAGCCGACTGCACTGTGGGTAAAATGACTCCAAAATTGTGTGTAATGAGTAGGAAAAGATTAGAGACAGCTCTTGCTATGCTGAAAATTGACATTAGTGAAGGAGGAGGGGGAAAAAAAAAAAAAGAGGGAAAAAAAGAACCCCCCTCTTTCCTAGTCAGCCTGGGAGGTCTAATTCCTGCCGTAAAATAAATAAATAACACCCTAAATAAAGGCAGCTCGTGGTGGTGCTGGTTTCCCCAACGAGCTCTCTCCGTGGCCAGAAGGCTCCTGAGCATAATGCAAAATTAAATTATAAAAAACTGGCTGGAATATTCCTCTGGAAGAGCCATTTGGCAGGGGTTTATTTGGGCGAACCGGCGGTGACCCACGACGGGGAGACATGAAGCGTGAAATTCCCTGGAAATTAGCACCAGGGTCCTGGGCTCGGCAGGGAGGGTTTGATCACATGCAAATCCCCCGACATCCAGCCGCCCGTGCTGGCGGGGGCTCCTGTTTTACTTCTCCTTTTTGCCCGCGACAGGTTATAAATAACAATAAAAAAGGATATAAAAGAATCCGGCCGAGTGAAAAGGCCGGTTTGGAGCTCGGGTCGCCTGGGTGCTGAGCTCTGGTCGGTTGTGTGTGGGATGGCTTTTTGGGGTGTCTTGGTCCCATCTGATGTTCCAGCCAGGCTGGTGGGATCTGCTCCAGCTCCAGAGGAGCAGAGAGGGCTCTGAGTGCCGGGATTTACACACACAGGGACGTGGGGACACCTCCAGCAGGCTGGGTGTCCCTGTGGGGATACTGGGGGATACTGGGGGACACTGGGCTCTCAGGGGAAGCGAGGGGGACAGAGCTCTGTGGGCACTGCCCACCCTCCTGCAAACCCAGCTCTGCTCTGCTGGGGACATCCTGCAGCGTCTCTGCCTTGCCAGTGGCTGCTCATGGAAACCCAGACTGGTTTGGGTTGGGAGGGATGTTAAAGATCACTTCATTCCATGGGCAGGGACTCCTTCCATTAGGCCAGGTTGCTCAGATTAGGCTGTGGTTTAAATTGATACAGGAATTTTGGCTTGGAGCACTGTGGGGACCCTTTGGAAGTCAGGGTCAGGAAGGAGAATGCTCCTCAGCAGAGTTTACAGCCAGCTCTGGGAGCACCCAGGGTGTCTCCAGCCCCAGGAACAGCAGCAGCTCCACTGGCCTTGGTGGAGTGTGAAGGGAAGCCAGCACTTGGTTCTATTTGATAATAAATATTAGGGTTTAATCAGTTATTCAGTCAGGATCCTGAGGCTGCTGGGACATTCCAGGACAATGCAGTGCTGGATAGCAGGGTCCCAGAGGGACCAGCTCTGTGCACAACCACAGAGGGGTGATGTTCATCCTCCTGGAAGGCTGATCCCCAAAGATCCATAGGCACAGCAGTACTTCCCTGACCACCTGCTGGCACCTGGGAAATAAAATCCTTTCCTGATGCCACCTGGTAAACCTGAGGGAGGTTTGGAGCTGTGAGAAAGCATCAAGTTCCCCCAATTTCTCTGCTCCTCCTCCCTCTGCCCTGTTCAAACAATTAGTGCTGCTCTTCTCTGCACTTCACCTGAGTAAAATATATACCCATGGCAGGAGTGAAGAATGTATTGCTAATTACACAATTATTTTATTATGTAGCACTAGTAAAAAATGTCTAGTAAGGAATTAATTCAGTTAAAATAATTTGAATCAAGCAATTATTTTCTTAACACTAGAATTAGCTGAAAGTACTTCAAGTGGTTTATTACTAGCACTACATAATAAAATAATTGTATAATTAGTAATAAATTTGTCACCCCTTTTGAGTCCTTTTCTTTGCTCAGGACAAAGGGAAAGGTTGGAGTTTTGTTTGGTTCTCAGTCCCCACTGTCTCTGCTGGGATTTATGTTTATTCCCAATTAGAGGGAATAAATTGTTCTTCCCTTTGTCAGCATTTGATACCTCTTAAATAACATGAAATTCCTTTTCTTGGTGTTTGGGCAATGACCTTGGGAATGAAATGGAGAGATCATATCAGTGCCTCTGGTACTAATATATATTTATATATATTTGTTTGTGTATATATATATAAAATATAGAAGAGTGTGTGTTTCCCAAAGAGCTGATTGCTTAATTATGTTTATGTTAATGCTGAACACTAAAATGAGGGTTAAATGACAAAGGGACCTTGGCTGGAGTCTCTTTCTTCCCCAGAAATGAGGCTTTTCTCAAGGGATAGAAGGATTTTCGATGAATCAAAGTGTCTCAGTGTTTTCAGGCTGTTGCTATTGCAGCAGGTGTGAGGTACATTAATGCAGCTCCTTAATTTTCTCTGCACTGGTATTTTAATGGCCAGAAAAAATGAGGCAAACTGGGAGGGTCCAAGCAAAGAACCCGAATGATGGAGGGGGCTGGAAGAGAGATGAGGGATGGGTACCTGTCGTGTCTGAGGACAAACCCCACTGAAAATCCTCCTGCTATTTGTAGTGAGCCTGAAGGAGTGCAGACATTATGTAGGGTGGTACAAGGGGTAGTGACATGAAATTAATGGGGAGGGAGGGGAAGTTTGGCTGAGTTCTGAGGGAAATCTCATCTATTTGGCTGTGGAAATGCCCCTAAAGAAGCAGTAGATTTATTGTTTGGGGTTTCTAAATGGGAGCTTTCAAAAGCACTGTGGAAGAACAGGTCCTGTGTGAACAAAGAGGTGGGCTAGATGAGCCTAATAACTATTTCTCATTTCTTGTATTTTGATTTAATACTTCTAGATATAATTATATGTAACAAAATATATATATTCAAGAGTGCCCGTTTCCATTACAAACTGTATCCATTAGAAACTATATCATCTCATAGAAATTCTTCTGCCTTCCTTTTTTCTCTTTTATTTAAATCACCTTTGGGGCTGATATTTTCAAATGTACTGTCTTTACACAGTGGAGTTGTTCTTATTAATTTTGAGCAAAATGCCTTAAACAAATTTTAATGGAAGAAGAGCAGAGTGCTGTTCCCCATCCCTCCCCACACACGTTTTTATGAAGATCTGGAAGAGCTCTGCTGCCCTTAGGTGCATTTCATTCACATTACGTGAGTTGTGGGAGAGGTCCAGGGTAGTAAGTCTGAAATTGGGCAGTACAGTCATACCCAGCCTGATTTCCCAAACTGTGGGAATGCTCGTGGACTCAGGGATGGATCATTCCCAGGGCACCTGGTGTAGAACTGAGGACCTCTAGCCCTGGCATAGATGTGGTTTCATGGAAAGTCACCAGACTGGATTTCCAGAGAGGAGGTCCCATGCCTGGGAGCAGGAGTGATGTGGGAATATCCTGCAGGCTGGAGGGGGACTTTCCCAAGGGTATGGAGTGACAGGACAGGGGGAATGGCCTTAGCCTGAAGGAGGGTACATTTAGATGGGATGTCAGGAAGAAATTCTTCCCTGTGAGGGTGGGGAGGCCCTGGCACAGGGTGCCCAGAGAAGCTGTGGCTGCCCCATGCCTGGAAGAGCCCACGGTGATGAGCTGTGACTCCAGGCTGTGTGTCCTTGTCCCAGACATGTCTGACCAGCTGTGTGTCCTGTCCCAGACATGTTTGACCGGCTCTGTGTCCTGTCCCAGACATGTCTGACCGGCTGTGTGTCCTGTCCCAGACATGTCTGACCGGCTCTGTGTCCTGTCCCAGACATGTTTGACCGGCTCTGTGTCCTGTCCCAGACATGTCTGACCAGCTGTGTGTCCTTTCCCAGACATGTATGACCAGGTGCTGAAGTTTGGGGCCTACATCGTGGATGGTCTCCGGGAGTACCAGCAGCCCGTGCTCATCTACATCCCGCCGCAGGGTGAGCTGCGGGGCGGCTCCTGGGCGGTCATCGACCCCACCATCAACCCCCGGCACATGGAGATGTACGCGGACCGGGAGAGCAGGTACGGATCCCCCTCCCTGCAGCCGCCAGCTGGGACAGCCCAGGCTGCTCCCTGTGGGCTGGAGCAGCTTCCATGGGCTTGGACACTCCCCAGCTGGAACCTCGTGTGTGTTCTTGGCCTGGATAAACCAGAGCTGAAAGTTCTCTCTTTGTTTTGTCTTCCTCTGCATTCTCTTACTTTTCACACACATTGAACCATTCCATTTTGTGTCTGATGACCCGAAAGTCAGGTGCAAGAAGTGCCTTTCCTTTCTGTTTTCCAGAGGAGGGATCCTGGAGCCGGAGGGGACGGTGGAGATCCGGTTCCGCAGGAAGGACCTGGTGAAGACGATGCGCAGGATGGACCCGGTGTACACCCACCTGGCCGAGCGCCTCGGTACGTGGGACGCCCTCCCAAGGGGCACTGGGACCTGGGGCACCCCTCACAGAGGGGCACTGAGGCATTTGATCAGAGTCATTTTCATTTTTATTTCCTGTTGTCTGACTTGGGAAGAAAACCAGATGAGAGCACTGTGTGTGTGTACATGTGAGGTGATACTCATGCATGCTCAGCATACCCAGGGTGTGTAATATAGTGGGGTTTCGAGGTGATTTCTCTTTTTTTATTATATTTTATTGACTGGCTCTCACAACAGACCCCTATTACAAAGGCCTGAGTCTAATTTCCAGCTCAGCAATTGCTCAGCCCACTAAAACCTTGTGGGCCAAACCTTCAGCGGGCGCCGTTTCATGTAACCAAGGGTTTGATCAAAGACATTTTGGGCTGCTGGACTGTCACTGAGTGTCTGGGGTAGTTTGCAGTAATGATATCCATGTGCTCTTCAGTTTCAAGGGAATAAGGAATATTGTCCATGTCTCTGTAAACAGGGGGATGAGCAGAGCTCAGTGCTGGCACGGCCAGGGTCGCGTTATTACCACGCCTTCCACTCCGAGTGATCCCAGCGCCTGCTGTACACTCAACGTCCCAAAATACAGAGTGTTCAGCAAAATGCACTTAATATCAGATATGTTCTCCCTCAGGGGAATGGGCTCTTTAAATAGTTCTTTACTAGCTCTTACTATAAGAGTATAATCTTACAGAGCCTCCTTTTACCTCCAAAATTGACTACGTTTCAGTGGAGGGAGAAGCGTGTGATGTGGGTATGGCTTGAATTTATAAAGCCTTTTGGGATCCTTCAGGAGGAAAAGTGTTCTGCAAATGACTGATAAATCCTGGCTATTGCTGCAGTTACATTTTATTATTTGGCTTTTTTTTTAATTTATGGCAGGGGGACAATTTATATACAAAACAACCCTCCTGATACGCCTCGGGAAGAGAATAATAAGGGGTGAAGGGTGAAGGGGTGCTGGGATCAGAGCACTGACTGCAGAGCAGGTTCTACCCATGCCTTTGATTGATCCAAGGCATTTTTTTTTTTTTTTTGAATAATCTTATGTTGACTCTTTGTTTGCTCTGCCTGTGCTGATTGTTTTCTGGGTAAGAAGCAGGTTGGGTGCGGAGCAGCACAAGGCAGCAACTTTTTATCCAAGTTTTGTCCAAATTCTGACCTTGCTCTTGTCCATGATGTGTCACTGTGTGAGAGTGGGCGTGGATACCCCGTTGGATGGATGGGTTTGTTGTCTGTGTCTGCTGGTGGGCAGCTGACTGAGGGTGACCTCACTGTGGCCTTCCAGTACCTGAAGGAGATGGCAAGAAAGATGGAGAGAGACTCTTTACAAGGGTCTGGAGTGACAGGACAAGGGGGAATGGCTTCCCACTGACGGAGGGCAGGGTTAGATTGAATGTTTGGAAGAAATCATTCCCTGGGAGGGTGCTGAGGCCCTGGCACAGGGTGCCCAAAGAAGCTGTGGCTGCCCCATCCCTGGAAGTGTCCAAGGCCAGCTTGGATGGAGCTTGGAGCAGCCTGGGATAGTGGAAGGTGTCCCTGCTCATGGCAGGGGATGGAATTGAGATGATCTTTAAAGTCCTTTTCAACTCAAACCATTCTATTATTCTATGATTCTATGACTTAAATCCCAGTTTTTAAGTTTGTAGTTGCAGCAAGGAGGTTATTTTCAGAAAACCTCACTTTTGTCTTCTGTCAGACTTGACAGTGTCTCTTTCAGAGCAAAAGGACAGTGACTGCCCCAGATCATGGGGACACAACTCAGAGTCCCCAGAAAAACTCTCCAGAGGTCTTCAGTGGAGTTCCCCCTCCCAGGCAGGCAGCTCCCCCTCCCGTGGGTGTCTGTCCGACAGGGCGAGCCGGAAGAGAAATCAGATGTGTGCTTAGGGAAGGGAACGTGCAGATAAATGGCCCTGCCCTGCTGCTGCTGGGAGCATCTACCTTCACCTCCCCACAAACAGCCTGGCTGTGCCAGCAGCAAACCAACCCCCTGCTCCAGGGGGCTTCAGATGGATCCGTCCCCAGGAGCGGAGCCACTGGAATGCTGTGGACAAAGGCTGGAGGGTGGAAATCCTGGAGGGAGGGGGAGCAGAGCATCACCTTCACTCACTGTCCTCATTCCCCACCCTGGTCACCTGTGTGGGTGCAGGACACCTGCAGGCCACCCTTGAGTCCTGTGGGATGCTGGAAAAAAAGCACAGGGAAAGACGGGATAGAGTTTTCTGCCGACAGCCTCAAAATCCCAGCGCCATGTGAGGAGGCAGGAGCCTGGTAGGGGCTTTTTCCCCCCTCTTCCTCTACAGGGTAATTACTCCCAGCAAACTCCATACACTTTAATTAAAATGACTGCAACACAAGAGCGAGTCACTTACAACTGTACATAGGGAGAGCTCTAAAAGCTTCAGTCACTGATAAGCATCTCCCTGAGATGGATCGTAATTGCTCCCAGCATCGGGTGATCATTGCCGTTGTTTTGCCACTAATTCCATACCAGAGCAGGAAAGCCAAGATAGCAGGACACACTAAATTGCATAATTTTTTTTTTTGGTCTTTTTTTTTTTTTTTTTTTTTTTCTGGTTTTCTTTCTGGCCAATTTAAAATTTGTCAAAGTCGGTCTTCTTCTGGATCACTGCCCTTTGATATTTCGCGCACTCCATTTGCCACAAACAAGCCGCAGGGCCGCAGTTCATGCTGACTCCAGCAGAAGCAGAGAAAGCTCCATTTATCTTACACTGCCTGCTGAATTCTTACTCATTAGCTGGGGGTTCACTGCCTCTCTTTAACCCCTGAGTGGCTGTCATCCCTCCCTGGAGCTCCGGAGAGAGGCATGAGGGAGACGCTCTCCCACGCGGGCTCGGTCGGGAGACGCCGGGGTTGGACTTGGCAGTTGGGGAGTGGGAGAGCAGGGGAGGCTGGCAGATATTGAATAATTTGACATAAATCTGTTCATTATCAATTCTCCAGCACGATTGCTGAAATGTTGATTAGCCCCGTGGTTTATTGAAGTGTCACTCAGAGTTGGGCTGTTCCAGGCAGCGCGGAGCGAAGGGCAGGGGGAGAGAGGGTGGCCCTCATCCTGCCCCAGAGCACATTCCCAGGTGGAAGAGGTGTGCAGGGACAACAGGGATCACCCAGAAATGTAGGAACAGTGCAGGCTGTGAGCCTTGGGCCAGAGTTACAAATACAGAGCTTCAATTTTACTTATTTATTACAATTAGACTAAAACATGTAGGAGTGGAGTGAAAACAAGTGGTGCCACACAGGTTCTGTACCTTGTGTCAGAGGTGCAGAGAAATGGGTGGTGGAATATGAGTGAAAGGAATGGCAGAAGGGCTCCAGTTAGAGCAAGATTGGATATTGTATTTCCATGTTTCTTGTAGGAAAAGGGCAGCATCCAGTTGTCCCCTGATGCGTTGTGACAGTGGGAATGTCCTCCTTGGTGATCCTGTGAGGTGTTCCTGTGTGCTGGAATGCACCTCTAATTTTATTTATTTCATGTATTTAGTTTCCTAGGGCAGTCAGTCTGTGCTGCTGGGGCTTGGTTCACACCTTATTTGGCTGAGGAGCATCCAGAATTGTCTTTAAATTTCCAAGTAATGAGTGAACACTCGAGTGTTCAGCACTCAGCTCCACTTCAGCACAGCAGCTCCTCTCTGAAAATAAACATTTTGGGGTGCGGGACCAGAACTGATCCCAAGTGCCAGTTTTTCAGGAAAAACTGGGAGAAACACTGCTCTTTTGATTCCATCTCTCATGGAGTGTTGGATAAACACAGTCAGGTTGTAGCTTTGTGTTTTAGATGATGCTGGTTTCAGTAGCTGCTTCCACGAGCAGGTGCTGCTGCATTTAAATTGGTTTTAATTCACAATAACAAGGCTCCAAGTGCAAGTCCTGCTTTCTGTCAGCTCCTCCGTGGCCCTTGGCACCTGGGATATCCTCCCAGGAGGGCTGTGGGGAGGAATTTTTGGAGTTATGTCCCTGCCACACTTCACCTGTTCAGAGATGAGACCTCGGGAGCAAAGAGTGGGAAGGGGCGGGGTGGGAATCACAGGGAGCTGCTGTACAAGGGTATTTCCAGCCCGTGCCACGAGCATGTGTGACCTTCACTGGCTGTTCATGCTGCAGCTTTCCAACATAAAT
>NW_008237409.1:1500685-1503985 GCF_000691975.1 Corvus brachyrhynchos
AGCAGTACCATCCTGTCTCATTTAAAGAAACAAGAGACAATCCAAAAATGCCTGTCTCTCCAGGGACGTGAGGGGCTCCCTGTGACCTTCCCTGTCCCCTCTGGAGCAGCTCCCTCCAGCTGGGCTGGGGGGAGTTCCCTGGGCAGCCTGGACACCTTTGGCACTTTTGCTGCCTTTGCTGAATTTCATGGAATCCCAGGATGGCTGGGATTAGGAGGGACCTTAAAGATCACCTCATCCCACCCCTCTGCCATGGGCAGGGACACCTTCCACTGTCCCAGGCTGCTCCAAGCCCCAATGTCCAGCCTGGCCTTGGGCACTGCCAGGGATCCAGGGGCAGCCCCAGCTGCTCTGGGCACCCTGTGCCAGGGCCTGCCCACCCTCACAGGGGAGAAAAAGTCTGTGTCTGGCAAGAGTTTTGCTAAAAGCAGAAGAGAAGGTGAGATTTGGGTGGGGGCTGTGGTTGCAGGTGTGGAAATGAGGTGGGACCCCAAAGCTGCTGCTTCCCCAGGGGTCTTTTCAGCTTGGGTTAAGGCAGCTTTGCTACTGATTAAAAAAAGAAGAGAAGAGATTGTAGAGCCAGGAGGTGTTGGGGTGTTCTTCCCGTGGGTGGGCTCTGAAGGTGCTGGGAGCAGAACTGAGATGTTTTCCAGCCCCTTCCCAGCCTGGCACTCTCTGGAGCCACAGTGATGTGGAGGCTGCAGAGCAAACTGCAGTCCAAGAGAAACGTGACGTTCTACGGCACTCAGGAGCTGCCTTGGAGAGTGTCCTGTGCTCCCTGCTGAGTTGGGAAGGTCACACATGTTCCTTGTCGTGCCCCACCTGCGTGCCAGGCTCACTCCTCATGGAATGGGGCTGTCTCGGAGCGCTGCTCCTTTTGTTTCCCTATTGATTAGCAGCCAATCCATACCCAGAGGTCTATAATGTTCCTATGATTTAAACTTTAACAGTTTCATTAACTGTCAAGTACCTCTAGAGCAAAGGAATCCCATATTTTAACTCCCCTCTCTTTGCCAGGATAAGATTTGTGGAAGGAGACTTCTTTCTTTTTTTTTTTTTTTTTTTTTTTTCCCCTCCCCCCTGAGAAATAAATAAATAAATAAAGCCCAGGCTTTCTGAAAAACCCTGAGGCCTCAAGATCTGACTAGGAAAGAAAGAAAACCATTCCAAGATATTTAATTGTACAGGGGGCTTACGGGATTGATCGAGAGCTTAGCTTTTTACAATAGTCCAGTGAATAAGAAATGCTCCTGACAAACGATCGATGATGGGATAATCACTCTTTATCCCCCCTCCTCATTGTTACCTTCTTTCTTCCAGGAGAACAGGGTTCAGAAGTCAAAAATCTTTATAGACGCTGCTTTTAAATTAAGCAGAAAATAGACATTGACATATTTGTTAATCTCACCTAAATCATTACTGGGCCTGGCTGGGTGGACTTGGTGGCAGGGGCTGGAATTCACCAGCGGGGCTGCCTTGAGTGCTCGTGTTGCCATTAAAGCCAGGGAGCCTGGGAGTTCAGCGTGGATAAATATAGAGAATTTTTTATTCTGAAGGTTATAAGGGGAGCTTCTCTTAATTAAAACCTTCTTACTCGGATCTGAAGGGTTAGGTAACATTTATATTGGTAGGCACAGAAACAACATTCCTTCCCTGGGAAGGACCTTTGTCTGGAGGGCCTGTGCCTTGGAAAAACACACGTATGGGGTGTGTGAGCAGGCACTGGAGTGCTCAGGCTGCTGGGGAGCTCATCCCTTTGGCCCAGCAGCCTTGGATTATCGTGTCTGTGGGAGTGAGCCATGCAAGGAGCAGCAGCATCCTGCAGGTGCAGCGGGATGCTGCTCCCAGGATGATGTCTCAGCTTCCAGCTGTGGTTTAGAGGCTTCCTGAGAACAGATTAATATCTGATCTTCATGCTCAGGAGCCTGTGCTGGAATTTCCTTGCATGAATTTGTCTGATCACCCTCTGTGAGCCCGTTTGGGCCCAGTGACAGCGAATTCCAGCCTTGGGTTCTGCACTGGCTGCAGTTGGTCCCTCTTGGGGTTTCTGTAAAGCTTTGCCCAGTGGTTTAAGCTGGGTTTGCTGGGTTGGGATTGCTCTGGCTTCCTGCTGTGATTGCAGAGCCCCTGGAGTAGGCTCTGGCAGGCACCAGCCTAAAGGAGGACTTGCAGTGGTGAAGGTGGTGTGCCATGGTCTGTGTTTGCTGCTAAATGAACAGCGTGCTGGGACATTATTCTTTTTTAGGAGTAAGTCCCGTAAATGTCACTTAATTGATGGCTCAGATCATTGGCATTTAAAGGGAACAGAGTTTCTGTGGTGAAAGCACCCTCAGAGCTCTTGCCTGGCACAAAATCTGGGCTGGACCACTGGGGTTCGCTGGGCACTGCTGGGAGCTGATGCTCCGGGGTTTGTCCTTTGGCTTTTCCAATCTCTGGACTGCCTGGAGCTGCACCCCCGAGCTTTCCCCAGGCTCTGAGCTGTGTCTGGTTTCAGGCACCCCCGAGCTGAGCCCGGCTGACAGGAAGGAGCTGGAGGCGAAGCTGAAGGAGCGGGAGGAGTTCCTGATCCCGATGTACCAGCAGGTGGCCGTGCAGTTCGCTGACCTGCACGACACCCCCGGCAGGATGCAGGAGAAAGGGACCATAACCGTGAGTATCCCCGAGCTTCCCGTGGGATGGGGCCGGAGCCTGACCATTCCAGGATTCTGTGTAGCCCCAGTGCTGTGGCAGGGTGGGAATCCCCCGAGCTCAGGCGTGGGAGTCTCCACGTTCCTCCTGTGCCAGGGGACAGAAGGAGTCCCAGCCTGAATTTCCCTTGGGGAACGAGGTGTCTCTGTTCCTCCGTGTCGGTGTCGTCCCTCACTCCTTTCCCCTCCCCGCCTGTGCCTTGGGCAGGACGTCCTGGACTGGAAAACTTCCCGCACCTTCTTCTACTGGCGGCTGCGGCGGCTGCTGCTGGAGGACGTGGTGAAGGGGAAGATCCACGCGGCCAATCCCGAGCTGACGGACGGGCAGATCCAGGCCATGCTGCGCCGCTGGTTCGTGGAGGTGGAGGGCACGGTCAAGGTCAGTCGGCAGCGGTGCCACCCGCTCCTCCCAGGCTGCCCCAGGGCCACCCTGACCCCCTTCCCAGGGGCACGGGGATGGGGGGGATGGACCACAGAGACAGTGGGGAGTCCTTTAATGATTGTGCTCAACCTGCAGGCTCTGAAGAGCAAGCTCTGGGGCTGGTTTTGTCCCAAGCCTGCAGTCACAGTATTTTATTTTATTTTATTTTATTTTATTTTATTTTATTTTATT
>NW_008237409.1:1504011-1506694 GCF_000691975.1 Corvus brachyrhynchos
TTATTTTATTCTATTTTTATTTTATTCTATTTTATTTTACTTTTATTTTTATTTTTTATTATTTTTTATTTTGTTTATTTTATATTATTTTATTTTACTTTATGTTATTTTATTTTATTCTATTTTAATCTATTCTATTCTATTTTTTATTGCATCTAATTTTATTTTACTTATTTTTATGTATTTAATTATTTAATTTCCTTTTACTTTGTTACTTTATGTTGCTTTATTTCATTTTCTTTATTTTATTTTATTTTACTTCATGTCACTTTATTTTATTTATTTTACTTTATTTAATTTACTTTATGTCACTTTATTTATTTATTTATTTTACTTTATGTCACTTTATTTATTTTACTTTACTTATTTATTTTACTTTATTTATTTTACTTTATTTTTTAAAATTCTATTTTATTTCACTGCTTTATTTTTTTATTCTGTTTTTTTTTCATTCCATTTTTAAAGTCCCCAGCACTCTGGGGTTCCAGGGAAGGGGGGATGTTCTCTGGAGGGCAGCAGCCTTTCCAAGGTAGAGCCTGAGCTCTCCAAAAGCAGGCAGCTCGTTAGCTAATACATTACACCAATCAAGGAGAGTTATCTTAAGCCACAATTAATCTGCTCCCTGGCATATGTTGATAGGGAAGCATCATGCTGTTTCTTAATTAAAAGCAAACGGATTAAAAATGATTAATAAGAGTATTAAATATTCTCCTAAACTAAAAGCTTTGGGAATCTTGGGTAAATGGAGCTTTACACAGGTCTGTGGCTGTATCACAGCTTCCCGGGCTGGGTTTGTTCCCCTTCCCTGGAATCCTCCTTTGTATGCAGGGAATGTTGCTGCGTGGCAGGGGCACGGGCAGGGAGCGAAACCCGACGAGTTTCAAATCATAATAAGGAGAAAAACAATGAAATAAGCAAAATCTCGAAGTGACATGACTGGGCTGAGACAAGCAGAGACATCGTGTGAAAGGAAATAAAATAATCCTGGGGTTTTCAAAGCGTGTCAGGGGCTGGGATGGGCTCTGAACCCAAAATTCCTCCCTGGAGGCTGTGGCTGCCTCTGGATCCCTGAAAGTGCCCAAGGCCAGGCTGGACATTGGGCTTGGAGCAGCCTGGGGCAGTGGGAGGTGTCCACTCTGCACAAGTCCCTGACAGGAGGGGGCAGCTGGGGGGGTCGGGCTCTGCTCCCAGGGAACAGGGACAGGAGGAGAGGGAACGGCCTCAGGCTGGGCCAGGGGAGGGCCAGGCTGGATACTGGGAAAATTTCTCCATGGAAAGGGTTGTCCAGACCTGGCACAGCTGCCCAGAGCAGCGTGGAGTCCCCATCCCTGGGATTTAACAGCCCTGTGGATGTGGCACTTGGGGACATGGGCAGTGGTGGCCTTGGCAGCGCTGGGGGAATGGTTGGACTGGATGATCTCAGAGTTTTTTCCAGCCTTAATGACTCTGTGATTCCCTGGTTCTGTGGTCCAAAGGTGTGGCAGGTTCTGGCTGCAGCAGGGGGTGCCAGGGAGGTGCCACCACGGCATCACCGTCCCCAGCTCATTGTCATTCTGCCTTTGACTTGGTTAGTGATAACAGAGAAGGATAGTGCACCTTTAAATGAGGAGCTTTGTGTTTAATTACCCAAATAAAATGACATAAATATGAATGAGTGCTAATGGCAGTACTTGCTTTTCCGGAAACCATTAACAAAACGGTTCTTAAATGATTTGTAAAGAAAATGAGAGGAGAGGAGAGGAGAGGAGAGGAGAGAAGGCGTGGGGAGTGGGGCACATTCCTGAGTTATTACACAGCCAACTATGTAGCAAATATCAGGTGAAATGATCTTGTGAAAGGCAAAAAGGGGGTCGTGGCCGAGGGTTCCAGACACCCTGACCTGCTCTGCGAGCCCAAGGAGCTGCCTGGGGGCTGGGTTAGGGATTGCTGGGAACACCAGCACAGGGGCAAGCTGGAGGTGATGGGGACATGTGGGTCCCATGGAGGTTCAGCACTGGGAGAAGCCCTGGAGCAGCTGCATCTCAGGTCAGCCGTGTTCCAGCAGCATTTGGGAAGCTGATAACCAGGGAAACTGGAGTTTATCTGGGACAGCTCCTGGGATTGATGCAGCTCGTTCTCCGCACCTCCTTGGTCCCCTTCCATCACATTTATGGCAGGAGATGTAAAAGAAAGAAATAATCTGGTGCTGATTGTTAGGTGTGCTTGTGGGGATCCCCAGGCAGGTGTGTGACCCACAGCTGCCAGTCCAGGAACTGAGGAGTAAATGTGGGGAGTGGGGCATGGCTGCAGTCCAGGCTGACCTGTGGGATTTTGGCAGGCCTACCTGTGGGACAGCAACAAGGACCTGGTGGAGTGGCTGGAGAAGCAGCTGACGGAGGAGGAGGGCGTTCGCTCGGTCGTGGAGGAGAACATCAAATACATCTCCAGGGATTACGTCCTCAAGCAGATCCGGGGGTGAGTGCAGGGAGGGGGTGTGGGTGCCCTCAGCAGGGGCTGCTGCTGCAATCAGGGAGGGCTCCAGAGCTCCTGCCCTCCCCGTGGCCACCCGGGGTCGCACCCTGAGGATTCCAGTCCCCGTGTGGCCGAACCCACCTGCCACGAGCAAACCAAGTGTCCTGAGGGAGCTCTCAGCTGCTCCCAGCCCACCCAGTGCCGTGTCCTCGGTCCCACAGCCACACATTCC
>NW_008237409.1:1506710-1510706 GCF_000691975.1 Corvus brachyrhynchos
GAAGCTCCGGAACCGGGCTGCCTCACTCCCCTCTCTCCTCTTTGCAGCCTGGTCCAGGCCAATCCCGAGGTTGCCATGGATTCCATCGTGCACATGACCCAGCACATCTCCCCCACGCAGCGAGCCGAGGTGGTGCGGATCCTCTCCAAAATGGACTCGCCTTCTTCCACGTAATTCCATCGATTCCCACACCGCCCGTGCCGGCGCCGCGGAGGAGGGACCGGGAGCTGGGAACTGCCCTTTGTGTGCTCGGCCGCCGCCGCTGGACCGCCACGGGGAGGCTCAGGGAACGCTGCAACAGTGACAGTTTTATTTTTTCAAATCAGGCTGACCAGAGGAAGTGTGTCCTTTGGCCAGGGACATGAGGAAAATGTATAAACACAAGCGCCTGCGGAACTGCGTCCCCGCTGTCCTCCTGTACCTTATTTATTGAACAGAGCGGGGCTGGCCGGGCCCCGCCGGGCGATGAAGGTGCTCCGGTACCGTGAGGCCTTGGCACGGCAGGGCCCCTGCAGGGACACCCCTGTCCTTCCAGGGACACCCTGCCCTCCTCTCCTCTCCTCCCGCCCGCGCCTGGCAGCGGCAGCTCCGCGCTGACAAGTGCCAATGTCCCCCTGTCCCCTGCCCGGGGACCCCGCAGCCCCTGGCTCTGTCGGTGGTGATTCGTGTGTCACCCTCTGTCAGTGGTGATTTGATTTGTGTGTCCCATGTCTGTCTTGTCTCGTAGATAGAGGAGAACCAGCCTTCAGCTGCTGTGGCCGGGGCTGTGCCCGTGCCCCCAGGAGGCTCCCAGGCTCCCCCAGGGCTGCGAAGGTTTTTGGGGACAGGATTTTGGGGGCTGAGCCGCCCCTTGCTTTGCCTTTGTGCCCTTTAGAACAGGCTGTGAATTATGTGAAAGGCCCTTCTGGGAGGAGGTGCAAGAGACCAAAGTGCAGCTGCTCAGCGTTTCTGCTCTCCCTTCCCTGCCTGTTTTCAGGGATAAGGGATGGGGCAGCCCCACTGTGTATCCTTGGTGTAAGTGCTCATCCCTTTCCTGTGGGTAGCAGGAGGCAGATCCAGGCAGCTGAGGTGAGGGAGGAGAAAGGACAGAGCCAGATCCCCTGGTGGGGTTGGAACTGCAGAAGGAAATCTCAGTGTGAGGATCTCAGGAGAGCTTTTCTCCATCATCCTGCCCTGCCCCAGAGCTGCCTGTGCTTGGCTGGGGAGGGGCCACTCTTACTCACCTGGGAATGTAAAAAAACGTTGGGGTTGGTATCTCATTCCAAAGGTCAGGAATAATTGGGTGGCAGGTAAGTGCAGGAAGGGGTGGCAGCTGCCCAGGTCCCCCCAGCTGGCCCAGCCCAGATCCCCAACTTCTTTCTACACGTTTTTTATGTAATAAAAGCTCAGAGAAGCTGCAATGCTAAGGGTAGCACAGCCCACCCCTCACACAGCTCCTGTTACGGAGCTCGTCTGGGCAGTCCCGGGCTCCCACCAATGATGGTCTTGGAAGAATTTCAGATTTTACAGCCCCTCCTTCAGTAGAGCAGGAAGGGCTGTGGGTCAGCAGTACGGTACAGCAGAAGGGCTGTTCTTATGAGAGAATTAATCAATGATGCTGCCAGTGCCTCTCACCTCTCCTTGTTTCCTCCTGAAGTGCAATGCAGCCCTTCTGCCTGTGGTGCCAGTGACTGGAGGTGCCAGCCCGGGGTCGCTGCTCCCCTGCCCGTGGCCAGCAGAGCTCGGCCACCTGCAGGACTTGCTTTTTCTTAACAGTTAAGAACCCTGATTTGATTTAAGGGGGTTTTTTTCCCACTAGAGCCCCCTGAACAAGCCCCAAAGATGCTTTTGCTTACGCCAGGGTGGGCTGCAGCAGGACACACGGACAGAGAATGTGTCAGCCAGGCAGGTCCGGGGCCTGTGGGGCTCCTCCTCCCCTGTCACCAGGATTCCCCCCGTGGTGGTGTCACCAGAGTCCCTTTTCCAGGATATCTGCAGGTGCCATGGGAAGTGTCCCCATGCCCACTGGAGCTGTTCTGCTACAGCCTCGTGCAGAGCGGCCCCCCCATTTCAGTGTTACAGCACTGGGTCGGGCCCCACTTAATTTGGGGGTAAAGCAGCTCCAAAAAAATCTGTTGGGTGACATCGGGGTCTGGCACCGGCCCTGGGGGGGCTGGGCCTGCTGGGGACCTGTGGGAGCAGCACCTGTGATGTCCCCAGGTGTGTGGGGGGGTCACTGGGCAGGGCAGGGTGGGGGAAACCCCCTGGGTACAAACGGTTCTCGCTGGTGCTGAAGTATTTCACTTACCTCAATTTCTTTTAATAAAAAGAATGAATTACAGCTCTGGTGCTGCGAGTGGAATCTCTCACCCCTGTCCTGGGCACGCCAGGGGAGCTGAGCTTTGCTCGAGGCCAGGACAGGGAGGGTTCTGTGGAGCCCCACCAGGTCAGCTGTGCCCTCACCTGAGCTCCCAGCTCATCCCACAGCGCTGCCCCTCCCCAGGCCCCCACTGCTGCTCCTTCCTGCCCCTGGTCACACTCCCCAGGTGTCCCCAGGCCTGACTGTGGCCACTCCACGTTCCCATCCTCCACAATTTATTGTCATCTTTAACGTTACAGTGAATGGGACAAACAGGGAAAAACCCCCAAACCAGTGACTGCTGCTGAGGTGGGAGGGCTTTGGGATCCTCATCCCAGGGCTGTTGGGTGGGCAGGGATGGTTGGACTGGATGATCCTGGAGACCTTTTCCAGCCTCACTCTGTGCCCTGGTCAGTAGGAGCCTGCAGGGAAGGGCCCACCAGGCCTTTGGCTAAAGGATGTCCCCAGGAGCTGATCCACAAACACCCTTTGGAGGTCTCCACCTGAAAGGTGAGATTTAAATTTGCCCACGTGAGCCACCACAACTCCAACACTTTTAGTTTTCATATTTCTCAAACCATGATAGTTCAAATTTGGGGGGTGGTGAGGGGACAGACCCTACTGAACTCGGGCATCACGTTTAAAACTCTTTAGCCTAAAATATCTCCACATTAAAATGCCAAGAAAAGATGTACCAAAGCTGTAAGCCCTCCAAAGCCCAAGATCAAAGTGCCATCATCTTTTAATGTAAACCTTTTGTTGCATCAACAGTCTTAAGAGGGATGAGAGACATCAAAATAAAAACTGAGACAAACTGGGGCTTTGTAGCTGTTTTTTGTTTTAGTCTCTTCTCTCAATTTGGGCCATGAAATAGGTCAGCTCCATTACTGATCAGCCTTCCCACAAATATTTAAAACAAATTGAATTGCACACCCAATACCCATCACAATTACGCCAGGCACAATAACTAAATTAGCAATTCAACAAAATAATTGGAAATGCGATTCTCTCCATTCCAGAGCCTCCCCCGGGGGTTTGGCCGATCTATGGGGGGAAAACTCTGCTTTACTAATTCTGCAGCTAATTAGAGACACACTTGTAAATGAAGTTGTTTGTCTGAAAGTTGAAATTCTTTGCTGTGGCGGGGTTGGGGGGAGAGGATTAACACAACCCTCTGTCCCTCCCTCTGCACAGCCCAGTCCCCAAAACACCTCCGAGTGTTTTGCAAAGGTGTAATGCCCATTTGTGGAAGTACTAATTAGCAGCTGTATCATGAATTAATAAAGAATTAATATTCTATGGGGCTGGGGGGGGAGGGAAGATCTCGCTGTTAATTGGCAGCATTAGGAAAACTTGAGTGGAAATCACCTTTGTGTGTCCAGGAGCACTCCAGGAGCTGTGCCCATGCTGGACATCATCGCCCTGGAGAGGAACTGGGGCAGCAGAGCCAGACTGGGGACGCTGGTGAGGATTTGTCCCCCCTGTGCTGCTGTCCCCAGGCTCTGCGAGGTGCCACCACCCCGCCAGAGCCGCTCCGGGCAGTCGGTGGCTGCTCCTCGGGGCTGCACTTTCCCTGCAGCACCTCCACATCCAGGTAAGGGCCCTTTCCCTGCCGGGAAGGAGCGCTGCCCTTGGAGCAAGGCTCCCGCCCGCGCCAC
>NW_008237409.1:1510761-1528834 GCF_000691975.1 Corvus brachyrhynchos
TGATAAGTGAATTCAAAAGCGCTGCTTAGCCCGGCTCGGGCTCTTATCTCCTCCAACAATACCGGCGAGAAGTTATCACACTTAAAGCGGTTCGTGTTACCCTTTGAACGCTGCAGCCAGAACGGGAGCAGAAAAAGCCACCGAGAGCCCCGGAGCTGCAGAGGACACAGGAGTCACCCGGGAGGGGGGCACAGCTGCAGCCCCCAGCCCCGAGCAGGGCAGGGCCGGGCTGTCACAGCCCCGCACCGCCCCAAAATCCCGGGGAGGGCGGGTTCAGAGCCCGCGGTGCCGCCCGGAGCCCTGGGGACCAAAGGGCGGCGTTGGCGCTGCTGAGATGAGCGCAGGGCTGGGACGGGCACGGACCCTCCGCTCCCTGGAACCGGCGGGGACAGGACGTGACACCGCCGGGATTTTCCATGGGAAATGTCACACCAGCACCAAGAGCTGGGCAGGCCCACGCTGCTGGAGCAGCCCACGCTGAGCTGAACCAGACCAGGGATGCTCATCTGGCACAGGTGACAAACACCAGCCCTTCCCTGTGCCCACGGACCCTGCTCCCCACAGCTCCTGGGTGGGGCTTTGCCTGGGACGGGCTCTCCTGGACGTGGGGTCATTGAAATGATGGCCATAAGGTCATCAGCGGATCCTGAAATCCGGGTGCTTTTCCACCTGGATCAGAGAGCTGGGGAAGGAGGGAGGGCAGGGAAGGGAAATCGATGCCCTTCCCTGGGAGCTGCAGCTCTGCTCCTCTGCCGGGGAACAGAGATTTATCCATCCCTGACAAATGCTGCTGTTCCACCCAGAGTCAATCCTCACCTGGCACCCTTTGCCGTCTGAAGGAAACCAGGACGCGTTCCCACGGGGCAGGGAGGGACCCGCTGGGGCCGTTCCTGCACGGATCACACCGGGACAAGCAGCTCACAAACCTCTTTAATTGGAGTGCCCAAACCCCAGCCAGGGACAGGGCAACTCTGCGGGACAAGCCATGGCCAACACACGGATCAGTCACACCAGAGAAGCCCCATTTCTCATTGATTCCCTTTATAGGGATTTACTCTAAACCCCACAAACCCCTCCCAGGAGTCACCTCAGTCCTGTGCTGGGACCCTGCCTCAGAGTCACGAGCAGCTGCAAGAATTGTGTGTGCAGGATCGATGCTGGGCTGGAAAAGTCGCTGGGATGTTCCTACAGCAGCGACATCCCGGCACATCCCCGTGTCAGGGTCAGCAAACACCCCCGTGTGTGTTCAACAACAGCCAGAATGTGAACTGGGAGCTCTGGTGCCTGCACGGGAGCACCTTTCCTCTGTTTTAAGGCCATGTTAATTATGTAAATGACATTTAAATCCTCCTGACTGGTGAAAAATGAAGTCACCCGTTCCCAATACGCAGCCAAGGACCAGAACAGGGCACTGAGCCCCCCCAGCCCCCAAATCTCCAAGGTTTCAACACAACCGTGGGGGACCCAGCTGCAGGCAGGGCTGGATTGTGTCCCTCCCCCCACACTGTGCCCAGGCTGCAAAATCAAGGTCAGGAATTTAAAGGGAATAGTTAAAAATGGATTGTCTTTAGGAGGAAGCATTCCAGGCTGGACAGGGAGTGTTCAGCCAGGCTCAGTGTGCCCCACTCTTCCCTCTGATTTAGCAGGATTTGCTGCTGGTTCTGGGAGGATTTTAGGGACAAACCAGAGGCTGGAGAGAGCTGGCTCTGCTCCTGGGCAGCCTGAGGGAGCAGCTGAGGGCAGGAGAAGCTGGGAGAACACCAGGAGCTCAATCCTAATTCTGCTCCGCTTCTTCTCCGTTCGTGACTTTTCCGAACAGCGACCGATAAAGCTCCGTCCTGGGGAAAAAAAAGGTGGAGAGGGGAAAGTTACTTGTCAAGGTCAAAATGGAAGCCAAGAGGCTGCCACAAACCCTCCACTCCTTCAAATGGAAAGGCCTCGTGTAATTAAAAATGCATTTGAGAATCTTTGTTAATAAATACAGGCAGAGGGGGGGAACTTGTGTGAGCCCAGTCCCAGGCAGGACAGAAATATGGAAATATTCCAGTGTGGCTGGATATTGGATCTCCAGAGAATGAGGGCTTCTATAAGTTTGCCCTTTACAGACAGGCTCTTCAAGTAAGAAAACAAGATTGAATATTTTAATAGGATGTACGGGGCCGTGAGGAGGATTCAATCACACAGCCAACGTGGGGCTGTAATTTAGTTTTCATACATTTTCTTGGACAGTACTTGAAAAACAATGAAAATGACCCAGCAACAAGATTCCAATTAATATCCCATGTGCAGCAATTCTGATAACAGGAGCGAATTTTTCTTTAAAAAAAAAAAGAAAAAAAAGTGGGCTGGTGTTATTTATCTTTAATTTTAGAACCAGAGAACGTGAGCTGGGGGAAAGGAGGGATTCTTATAAACCAGGAATTTCTGGGCATGGAGGAAAAGGCATGGGAAGAGCTGGATTTTCCCTAACTGCAGTTCCTAAAGCCTCTGGTCAAGGGCTGCACACATGGAGGGGAGTGCTGGGTGCACGGATGGGATTTTCCCTCCCAAGCACAGCAATTTTTGGGTTTGGGCCCTGTCCCTGGTTGCAGACACCTCCATGGGAGGGTTCCCTGCCAGCTTCCAAAGGAGGAATTCCATGTGTTCAACAGTGATGGCAGGAAAACCCCCCAAGGAAGCCAGGGAATGAAGTCTCAGTGCCAGCAGTGCCGGATGGACAGATGAGGTTTTGCCCTGCCCACAGGGAACAGCCTCACACCTTCCTCAAAAACCACCCTAAAGGCATCTGGGGAAATCCAGAGGGAACTTCCTTGGGTTTTTGCCTTCATTTTTGTGGGTTTGATGCTCTCCTGCGGGTACAGGAGTTCAGGGATCGATGCTGAATTTGCTCCAATCTCAGATTTTAAATAAACAGCCATTTTTCAAGCAAGCAGGGCCTGAAGAGATTCCAAGGAAGAATCTGTCCTTGCTGGCAGAGGAATGTTTGCTGGCACTGGCAGGCTGTGACATGGAAACTCCAGGTTTTGGTGGCAGGGGGGTTCCCTCATCCACCCAGGAATGGTGCTGGCAAAAAGAATGGGATGAAGCAAAATCCCAGTGGGTCTGTCTGGATAATGGCACGCCAGGGACAGACACCCTGGCACAGTGACAGCAGGAGGAGGAAAATCAGCACCCCTAAAACAGGGCAAATATTTCACCCTGAAAATAAAATATAAAATAACCCAACCCTTTCCCCCCCCACTCCTCATCAGCCAGGCTCCCTTTCTCTTCCAGCCTCTCCCCTCAGCAGGATTTAACCATGCAGAGAGCAAAACTCATCAATCCTCCAGGTTTAACCTTGTCTCTGTTTCAATTCACCAGGGTAAGTGCAGATTTTAATACTTTCAGCCCCCTTAAGGCTATGCATAATGAACTTGGATTTTGGTTAAAAAAATATAAAATTTCTCTCCTCCACCCACAGATATTAAACATCAGACTTGAGCCACTGGGTTGAGACACCCAGTGCTACCTGGAGCTGGGGGAAAGGTGACTTTAGCTCCAAGAGGTCTGTGCTGAGCAATAACCTGAGTGGGTAATTAACACAACTTCCACCTCAGGTACAGCCAGAACAGGTCGATACAGGGGTCTTCCCTGAATTAAAATTTAACTTACCCTTTATTGCAACCCACAAAAGCAAGTAATGAGCACTAACATTTTTATTTCTTTTAAACTGTCATTTAGGCTGTAGAGGGGATAATTACCTATTTCCACTGTAGTAAGGTTTTATCACCCTTAGTGAGGCATCTTCTAATTTAATATTTTTACTGTATTATCATAAAACCTGTTTCTGGAAAAAATGATCAGGAACCACACAGCCATTTGCCATAAAACACGTGTGTGTGAGTACCTTGGCTTAATTATTTATGCATCTCTTCCAGAGGCAGGGGGTGGCACGTGGCACCTGCCTGCCTGAACACTGCTGCTTCCAGGGCAACAATATTATTTTTAAATATTAAATAAAAGCAGCTACAGCCAGTCCAGGTGGTGAGCTGGGGTGCTAAGAGTGGCTCTCCCCCTCCAGACCCCAGGTATTGCTACTAGAGACGTTTTACAGGCACAGAACAGAGAGAGGAGTGCCCTGGGTGAATATTAATAGCTGCAGCACATTTCATAAATCTCTATGAAGCATCAAAATATAAACCACAAGAACTCCCAGCAGATCCCCAGGAATCTCCTCTGCCCCCTTGCAGCAGCACCAAATACCCAAAGGGGAAACCAAGCACGAGCCTTCATGTGGGAGGGGGACCAGCCAGTGCTGGGCTCTTCTGTGTAATTACAGTCATGTTATTTCCTTTTTTTTAAATATAGTTCTGTAAACCAGCAGAAGAACAATATTAAGGGGGGAAATTCAGAATTCAGTTTCTGGAGGGTGGTTTTTTTTATTAAAATAGCAACAGTGCTCCAGTCACTGCTGCGCTCTTCAGTAAAAACACCCTCCAACCAATTTCTCTGCCTTTTCCCAAGTACCTTTTACTTCTTCTCTTACCCAAAAAAAGATAATTTAGAATAAGCCACAAGCATTACTGAAATGAGTATATCCCCATTCCTACTGCCACCCTCCACTGGGAACTATGAATTTCTAATTCACAAAAACTGGAAAAGAAGATGGAACACGAAACCCGTGAAAACAGACTCCTGATGGAAACCAAAGTTGGCTGATGGTTTCCCTGGAAAACTCTCTGTAGCAGACTGGCTCAGCTGGGCAGAGCAGGATGCTGGGAGCACCAGGTTTGGGGGTTCAGTCCATGGATCATTCACTGAAGAACTGGACTTCATGATCCATGTGGGTCCCTTCCAACCTGGAATAATCTGTGAAATGTTTTGTCCAGTGGTGTGAAATTCACATTAAAGTGCCCAGCAAGCAGAGCAGGTACCAGGAAGATAAAACAAAAGCTGAAGCCTTTAATTTCTCAATAAAAATGAGTATTTATCTTAAAAAAATGAAATGAAAGGAACAGCTGCTCCAGGTGAGCCTGGTGTGCTCAGTGCCCAGCGGATTTTACCCCGCTCCAAATCCCAGCTACTGCTGCTCCACACCTTCTGTGGGAAAATGCAGGAAGGCAACAGGAACTGAGACCATTTATTCTCAGCTTCTACTCAAAGGCTGAACCAGCCCCAGCTCCCAGTCAAACCCTAAAGCAAAGCGGGATCTGCTGTGCATTCCCACACCTCCCAGCACACACTCCCTGCTCCGTGTGGGATCACTGGGCAGAGGAGCAGCCCCAGGAGGTGGCACTCACCCTCTTCCCGAAATTCCAGCCATAAATCCCTGGCCAGACGGCCCCAATGGCCCACCCAGCTCCTGAAGGGGGCTCACAAAGGGCTCCTGCCATTCCCTCCCTCCCAGGCAGGTCGGGATCGGGTCCTTGGTGCCTCTGCAAAAGCTTTTAGCCCCACGGCTTTAATTTATGGGAGGTGACATGTGACCTCTGGGTTTGCCCCCTGCGAGCAGGCACAGGGTTTATAAATATTTCAGAAAGCTGCTTCTGGCCCCAAGCAAAGGCACTCTTCTGCAGGTTTGGAGGGGCTGGATGTGGGGATGGGGTGAGGAGAGGGGGGCAGCAGGGAGATGGAGCTCACGGCTCTGTCCCCAGACATGACCAGCCCTGGGGTCCATCCCTGCTGTCCCTGTCACCAATTCCAACATCCCCTCCACCAGCACTCAGCCTCCTGCCCAGCCTGGAGCTTGGGACACGGGAATGGAGCAGAGGTGGAACCTTTCTCACCCTGATTTTGGTCCCAATCCCATTTTCATAGGAGCTTTTGCAGCACAAAGCACAGAAGATGTGGAGACCTAGCAAAACACAGGGATGTGCAGACACCTCCACGCTGCTCCACTGCCTTGTGTCCCAGCAGCCCCAATTTCCCCAGGAAACCCATCAAATGGTGCCTTCCCTGGTTTGGGATGGGCATTTGAGCAGAGCAGGCTCTGGGATGCTGCTGGGACGTGCCCTGTGCAGAGGGAACCATTCTTTGTGTTCCTCATATTCCGAGGACGATTTCCCTCTTTCACAGCTTGCCTGTTTCGTAACAGATTTGATGCAGGAGAAGACAAATTGTCTCACAAAGGGAGAACGACAAATCATCTCACAGCCCTTAACAGGTTATTTTTTTTCCCCTTTAAGAAGGAAATTTCCATACCAGAGGCACCTGTCTTCCTGCCAGGGATGTCAAACATCAGCTGTGGGGACACGATGATTCCAGCCCAGTGCCACCAGTGGGGTCACACTTCAGCTAAACCCACACAGCCCCTGCTCCAGCACCAGCCCTTCCAACAGCCCTGGATGAAGGACAGGGGTGCTACACTGCACCTCCAGGAGCTCACCCAGTCACAGGCTGGGGGGATTTGAAATAAAACAAACAGAATCAGGCACAAAGGGCAGAGATTTCAAGGCCAGGTTGCACGAGGCTTGGAGTGGAAGGTGTCCCTACCCATGGCAGGGGTAGAACTCGATGGGCTTTAAGGTCCCTGCCAACCCAAACCAGTCTGGGATTCTACAATACCAAAGCTGTGGTGCCTCGGGATCAATCCAAGCAGGTTTAGTTTCACAGGATAATGTGCTTTTCCTCTGGTTCCAGACTGCCCTCCATGCTCCTGCTACTCCCTTTGTTTCCCAAAGCAGGACATCCTCTCTTGCAGGCTGTGCCTAAACGAACCTGAGGCATTTTCCTTGCACCAACAGGGTCACTGGGGTGTGTGCTGTGCAGCACAGGAGCTGCTGGTTCAGTTCCTCCAGCAGGAAGGGCTTTGCTTCCTCCCAGGAACTCTGTGGTGGTGAACACACTGGATTGACAATCGCCGAGCCCAAATTCCTCCATTAATCTGCTCTCATGGTGCTTTAATACCCCAAGTACAAAGTGAGCCAAGTTAAAGGCTGGTATCTCACCAACCTTTTTTTTTTTTTAATTTTTTTTTTATTAAACTCTTATGTCATATAAGTAAATTAATCTTTTAATACCAGGATTTCCTGCTACGTACCCCCCTCTGCTTGCAGCAAGACACACTGTGACAAAGCAACTGCACTGAAGGGAGAATGCTGATGGGGAAAATGCACCAGGCCTGCCTGGATCCAAGGGAAAAGGCTCTAATCCAAACCTCACTGGCAGCTGGATAATCAGGGTGTTAATTCAGCCTCCCAGCAGGCACCACTCTGCTCCTGCAAGAGCAGCAGAGGGCTGGAGGCTCCTGTGCCACCCAGGACACCTGAGGCCATCGGGACTGTGGGGCCATTTCCTGCACCTGCATGTGGGATTTAAGGAAGTGATTCCTGCCTCACGTTGTGGTGACACTGCGTGGTTTGACAGCCCCATCAGAGTAATCTTCTTCCCTCTGATCTCATAAAAGATGCAAATTCCTCCTCCCTAACGAGGATCCATTTGCTGAGGCACAAACCAACCTATATAAAATGGGATCTACTTCCCCATCTTCCCCCAGCTGTAAATCCCCCTTTGGAATTCCAGTGTGTCCCTCGTGTCCTGCCTGACTTTCCTGCAGAAAAGGCTCCTTTTGGCTCCTGCAGAGCCCTGGGTGCCATGTTTAATGATGATGTATGGGCGTCCTTCCCCTCGGGGGGGGTGGGGAGGGGTCACACGTGTGACACCGCCAGCCTGTGTATCAACAGCAAATTATAAACCGTGTCACTCCCAGCTAATGCAAAGCTGTAATCCTCTTTAACAGGAGATCAAATCAGTGCCATGAGTTATGTTCATTCTGTAATCTGATAAGAAATAGAGTGAGCCTCTAATAAAAGAGTAATGAGAGTCCTTAATGATGCTGTTAAAAGGTAGCGCCAGTTAAAATATTGCTGTTGTTCCAGCTGATTAGATCATTGTTGCATATTTGCACAATCTTGTTTTACCTGTCAGAATAACCTGAGTTGTCTTGGGAGATAAAGGTGTTTGGACCAAACATCTGTGTCCTCAGAGGATGTCTCTCCCTGCAAGTTACTGTCCTCCAGAGGTGAAATTAGGATGTTCACCAGACTTGGCAGTGATTTGATACCAGCCCTTGCTGTACAGTGTCTGTGTTCAGTCCCTGTTCCTCTCGCACGTGGACAGTGCAGGGATCTGAGGATTTGTGTATCACAGCTGACAGACAGACAGGATAAACCCCAAATCCACACACAGCTCTTCCCAAAACACAGACTTGTTCACAGCTGGGCTGTGAACTGGATCCACCCCAACACCTCACCTGCCCACAGCCTGCAGGTCTGCAGGGGGAATCCTGAGCCCCAGCTTGCCCATAAATACATCAGCCTGCCACAGGAGCTTTCTTCAAGTGCACACACACTCCTAAAAGAGGAGGCTTTCAGGGCTATGACTGCACAGAAGGTCTGGGTTTAACCTCAGCTCCAGCCCAGTCCTGTGTGGTATCTTTGGGAATTCCCTAAGGCTCTTGCCTCAAGGATCTCTGGGCTCAAAAGCCTTTGGAGATGGGGGCTTTCACCTCCCTGTGCCCCATTTCCCAAAGCAGACGAGACTGGCCTGCTCTCAGCTCTTTGCACGAGGTGCTACTGAAGGATCCCACATCCTGATGGTGGGAAAAACCAAGAAAGAGAAACCACATGATGCCACCCTCAAACCCAGGAGAAATCACAACCAACCCTGTCCTGCCCAAGACAGCTGCCCTCTCCTCTGGACAACTCCCAGCCCACACTTCCAGCTTTGCCTTTGGGTTCCTTGTCCCAAGGCAGACCATTTACACAGCAACGACCTTGGACCGATTAGAAAAACCTTGGCCCAAGAGGACAATAAATGTGTTAAAGTCTATAAACACAGACCCCAAGGTAACCATAAAAATCACTTCCCACTGTGTGTTTTAAAATACTACCAGAGAGGGGTTAAAAAGGAGGAGGGCTGGAGGCCACCAGTGCCCCACACATTACAACATAAAATATGTGAGCACGAGGTTAAAGAGCCCTGCCCATGCTTAGGGTGCCTGGAAAATGGGCAAGGGGAAGATTAATTGCCTCCACCAGTGCTGTTATCCCAACCAGCAGCAAGAGTGAGGCACAAAGTGGCAGTGGTGTTGACAAAGGCAGTTATTTGACTTGTGTGCTTCTCTCCTTGAATTCAGGCTGTAAAATCTGGAGTGACTGCTCATCCCCTTCTCCTGGCAGGGCTCAGGCTGCTCCTCCTCACAGGGATTTCTTTTCTTTCTGTTTGCCCAGACCGGGCACTGCCAAGGAAGAACCAGAACCATGGCACCCTGCACTCTGCACCACCCCCAAGCCCACCCACATCTGCAGACACATATTTATTTATTCACTGGCATTTTCCTGGTGTCTTCCTGCCCCTGTAGCCACTGGTAGAACTCAGGGAATGCTCTGCCAGCTGTTTCTACATCCATTTTATGCACAGCTCACTGGCACTGTGAAATCTCTCCCACTACAGCACAGTGCCCTGTTGTTCAGAGGTGTATTAATTTTGGGGTCATGCCTTCTAAGAGCCTGACCAGAAAAAAATAAAACTGGCTCAGAGCACAATCACATCTCTGTGAAGTGTATATGTGCATTTTCAACCCAGTAACTCACACTTGCAAACAATAAAATTGCCTGCTTCTGCCACAAAGGGAAGCTGTCACCATTGCTGCTTCCCTCTCCAGCACACAGCCCTGGCCTGCTCTTTTTAATTCACCTGCAGATGTTGAATTCTTCTTGCCTTGTGTGATCCAGCTGTGTGCTGGACAGAGGTCTTGTGGCTCATGCCAAGGGCAGGGGGATTTTAAACAGAAATGTGAGGTGACCCCCAGAGAGTGGCTTTCATTTTCAAACAAATGACTGAGAGCAGCACATCTCTTCATCTGGGGAGAGCTGAACCAAAACACCTACAAAAGGCCTAATTTTCAGACACCCACTGCAGCATTTTGGATGTGTTCTGTGTCTGGATGCAAACACAAATGGTGTAACAGGGGAGGAAGCCAAAAAGAATTCACAAGAATTCCCACTCAAATGTGCAAGGGCTGCTGCAAAGAGGAAGCAAGGATCTGCTCCCACCTGGAACAGGAAAAGACATTATGGTCCTAAATTACAGCAGAGGCAAATTTAAGCTAAACATGAGGACTACACAGCTGGGGGAACAGCCTTCACCCTGCCACATCTATTTTTGTGGTGAGAGGATCCAAACAACACTGAAAAATCAGAGCAGCTGGGATTTGTTCTCACTTGAAAAAAAAACAAAAAAAGGAGAGGAAAAAAACAGAGTAAAGGAACTGAGAAAGATGCACTGATGAAACAGCACAGGTCCTATGGACACAGAAGATCTTACTTCTCCTCTGTAAGTCCCTGCAATCCCCCAAAAGGCAGCAGCAAAAGAGCAGCAGGTATTTGGTTTCCATTTCACAAACAGACAAATGACATCTCTCCCTCACAAAGCACAAACATGTTCCACAACCCAGGGGAAAGATGTTTCTCAAGCTTTCTACATCCATTCACCGAGAAATTATTCCAGCTCCTTCCCACAAACAGCTCAGCTTTTGGAGATTGGGGTTTAAAGTGTATTGCTGAAGAAATATGGGTGGGTATGTGGGAGAGCTGTCTGGTAACTATGCACAACACTTCCCTGCTGTTTTCTTCACTAATTACCACATTTAAACATTATAGTCTTCCAATAAAATTCTTTACTCTTTAAATAGAGATAAACACAAGCAACATAAAAGTCTTGAGTGAATCTTGAGAGAACTATTCAAGTTATTCACTAAGAAAATGCGTATTAACCAGAATTTAGAAGTTGCCATTTCTGTTAGAAGACAAGTTCTTTTTAAGTTCTGATTCTACCTGAAGACACCAGGTAGCCTAACTGTGTATTTCCAAACTAATTCCATAAAACCGGGAAACTTCCAAACTGGAGGAGTTCTAAAGCAGGAATCAAAATGCAGGTGCTGAGATTTATGACAACTTCTCGTTTGGTGTTACAGTAATTACAGAGTGAAAGCTCAGCCAGGCTGCCAGGACAGATGTGACCAAGACACCCAGGCTATGATGCCAGTGACAAATGGGGAACTGATAAGAAGGAATGGAGAGGGTGACAGGCTGAAGAACAGGTCAATACCACGCTGTCATGGAGCCATTTGAGAAACATAATTAATCTCCTACTCACCTGGCATCATCATTCATTGTGCAGTGGTCAATAGGTGCCATGAAGCTCACCAGCTTGCTGTGGACATGGTACCTGAGGGGAGCAGCAGGGGAACACATCAGGAACTATTCATGAGAAGGAAATGCTGCTGCTTGAGCAGGAACAGCCCAGCTCCCAAAGGCAAAGCTCTTCCTGGGGGCTGATCCCTATGGAGTCACCAGCTGGAGCTGGCAATTCCCCCTCCCTTTTAGAACAGCAGCAATCAGGTGTTACCAATGAACTGAGAAACAGCAAATCCTTTCTCATCCCAGCGAGGAAGAGGACAGCAGCATCCATGAACTGTGAGCCCCTAACCAGACTCCCAGACAGACAACCCCGAGGAGTCAGACAGACAAACACCCCCTCCCTCCCAGCCCTCCCTCAGCTGCCACCCTCATCACCTGCTGGGACCTGTGCCCACTGCAGGCAGCAGGAGCATCACACCTGCTCCAGCATCCATCTGCTACCCCTCCTTCCCTGCTCTGAGCTATGTAGGGCCCTAAGGGATAGCAAAATCCCACCCTGGAGCCGTAACCAGAGCTGGAAAATCTCACCCTGAGTAAATTGCAAATGGAGCAGGTAAAAACAAGGAAAGGATACAGGAAAAGACCTGTGCAGAGATGAGAATGGGGCATGTTCTCAGCATCAAAATACTGCTGCAAGCTGTCCTGCACCTCCAGAGAGGATCCCCTCCCCATTTGGCACCCTGGGCAGCAGCCTGCAGAGATTTCATGATTTATACTGAAGGACCTGACATAAAATTTAACAGGGTACTGAGAACCTCTGAATGAAAAGGCTTTAAACCCTGTGTCCAAGGGCAGGGGATTCCAAACGCAGGCGAGTGTGTGCACTGCCTGCCTGCCCCAGCCTGAGATGTCTCATCCAGGCTGCTGCTATTTTTAGAGCTTGACAAATAGCAGGCAAAAGGATTCACTAGCATTTGCCCAGAATCACCTTTCCACTCTGTCACCTCTGCACTCCCTTTTGTTTGCCTGTGCAGGAACATTCCCTGGGGGATGCTGAGCTCACAGCCCATTTCAGAAGGCTCTTCAGGCACAGCCTCACACGAGGGCTTCTCTGCACTCTTAGCCTTTGTCACTGCCAATGGAAGGAGCTGCCCTGGAGTCAGGAGCAGCCACAAACAACAGGTCACAGCCTGGGCTCTGCAGCAGCTCCCTGGGGACAGCCAGCATGGATCCACCCGGGGCAGGGCTCCTGGAGGGACAGCCTGGCACGGGCACGTGGCCACTCAGGTACCTCCTCTGACACGAGCTGCTTGTCCACATCTGATTGCTTTTTAAATCAGGACTTTGAAATCCTCAGTCTAGCAGATGTAAAATATTTCATTTAGTGGAGAGAAAGACACCCCACGTTGCAGCAGCACAGATCAGAAAACACTGACGTGCAAAAGAGGTGTGCAAACGCCCCTCCTCCAGAGGGAAACCTCTACCAGGTTACTTCAGCTCGATTTTTGGATGAACTTATTTCCCCTCTTAATGCCCAAATTTCCCTCGTGTCAAGTGGAAGACTGACTGCTTCTGGAAGCACCTGAAGATCCTCAGCCCCGACCATACACCAGCACATTGCATCTGAACAGGCTGTAACACTGAACCTTTGCTAAAAAGGAAGAATTAAGGATGAAACTTGGTGTGAAATACTTGGCTCTCCAGGATCTCCAAGTCCCTCATGAGAGCAAACTGAAGCATTGCTGTCCCAGTTTCAGAGGAGAAAGAAGAACAGAGGGTCAGGGATCTGCCTGGGGTGACACCAAGTCTGTCAGTGGAAGCACCAACTATTTAAAAATACCTATTTGGGCTCTGCTGGCCTATTCTGAAAAACACGGGAGCTTAACTGCACCTTAATCCTAACCACAGACAATGAGACTTCTTTTCTTTTATTGGTATTTCCCCTGCAGGGTGAGTACAACTTTTATTTAAAGAAGCAAACAGAGGCACCTCAGATATAAGAGGCAACTGACTGGGGAGGGGAGAGCTGCTCTCCCAGGACTGCTGAAGGCACAGATTGCACACAAGGAGAGACTTCCCCATTATTCCTGCAGGCTTACGAGGCTGCCTCAGTTGGGTGATGTTGTCAGGAGTTTTGACTGAATCATGAATATATCCAATTATGTGTGATGCTGACAGAAAAGAATATTGATAGTCAATAATTATAGGCTTTTCAGGCCAACAAAGTAGCTCTTCCCTCTTTCAATAAATTATCTTATGACATCTATCTTAAAAATTGCTATGCCAGGCCTGACCCAGACTGACTCCACTGACTTTCTATCAGATGCCATCTAAACTCAGGATTTATAGTTTACTCACAAAGGATGGTTAATGTGGTGGATTTTTCAGGAAGCAGAGCAGCTTTTCAGCATCCTCCCTCCTCCACCACAAATCATGCTGAACTCAGGGAGACTCAGACCTGCTCTGCAAAGGGGGGAAACACCTCCTGCTCTCCAGGCTGCTTCCCTTTCCACGGGGAAGATTCTTCCACCAAGTTCAACCCAAAAGAGTGATCCAGGAGGGAAATGATCCAGAGGTAAAGGAAGCTGTGATGTGAGTTACCAATAAAGAGAGATCTGACACCAAATTCCGACTGGCACTCAGTGGGAAACAGAGATTTACCTGAGGTATTTCTGCACATCTTCCCTGGGAGCTGCTGCCCATGCCTCAGTCAGCGAAATATAAATTGCACAAGAGGGGTTTATTGGCTCTCGCTGGAAATTACAGCCCCAAACAGCTTCAGGACATTTGAGCACCTCTCTGGTGTTTCCTGAGACCAAGAAACTCTCTTGCCAAGACTGACTGGGGCGTGCTCAAAGGCTGCATCCACCAAGCCCTTATTCCAGGCTCCAGGAACATCAGGATTCCCCACTGGCTGCTCCAGAGCAAGAAATGCCCTAAAAATCACAGATCAGCCAAGAGGCCTCAGGGCCAGCTGGGGTAAAACACACCCAGAGCTTTTTTTGGCAAAATCAGGACTTGTACGTGCTTGCAGGAGGTGTCACCCACCGGATTCTCCTTCCTTTGCTGGCTTTTCTGTCCACTTTCTTCTTTATTTTGCTCCGTAACTTCTGGATGGCCAGCCACTGCCTGGGGAATGCAGAACAAGAGGGACACAACTTCAGAGCCACCAAACACTCCCAGAAAGACTCTGTGATCCCCAAGTGTATTAAAAGCTCCACTTTTCAAACACAACTTCCTCAAATCACAGAAGTTTCCAGCAGGGAAAAACTTCTCCTAGTTATAAATATTTTTTTTCTTAAACTGAAACGAGCGTCATCTCACCTGATTTATACAATGAAAACTCGGCATCAGGGAAAAAATCTAACAAAATCCAATTACTGCAATCTTAATATAATCTTAATTACTGTAATCTATTTTATTGTAAAGTCAGATAAATGTACAATGCAATCACCACTTAAATGTAATTTTGTCTATATCGTGTTAAATTATAGTGAATAGCTTTCCATAATATTCCAGACGTACACAAAATAAATTTGACACTTTGCACTAAAATTTGGGTGATATTTTACAAGGAGGAAAGTTGTTTCACCATCACAAAACTTCCTGATGCATCTTCTTCCCCTCCCTACAGACACCTCCCCCCTGCCACAAAATTGTTTCAGGGAAGAACCCAACTCCAGCTTTTCCAGCTCTCCTTGGCTTTTACACTTTTCTAAATCAGAGCCTGTGGCTATTTCATTGTACACTGCTCATGAAGTCTAAAAGCTTCCAAAATAGCATTTGGAAGATTCTTTATTTTCTAACTCTAGAATTAAACAGAGAAATAAGAGCTCCCCTGCATGGAATTATAGTTTACTTCTGCGTGCAGGAAACATTCCCTGATACTGTTTTAATTGTACAGCATCTTTTCTTACAGCAGGGATACACAGCAATTGCTTCAACTGCTGTCAGAAGGTTTGTTCTTCTAAAACAACAGCAAAGCAGACTTAATAAAGAGAAAAAGCCAAATTTCAGCAGCGGGCAGGCACTTTTGTGATTCCCTGATTCCCTTAGTGCTGCAGGAACCACTGAGAGACAGAAACACCTGCACCAAGCCTTTCCAGTGGGGAAACATCTCCAGAGGATCACAAACAGCTTAAAAGTCAGACTGGGTGATCCATACATACCTCAGGAGTGTGTCACAGAGGATGAGCTTCCTGACTAATGCCACAATGCCTTTTTCCAGATTAGCTCAGTACTTTGCCCTCTACAATGAGCTGGACTAGAAGGGCACAGGTCACTCTGCTGGGCTGCAGTGCTGGGATGAAGGCAGTGATGTTCCAGACATTCCCACTCACCTGCCCATGGCCACCTGGTCGTTGGGGTCCAGGGAAGTGGTTTTACGCTCTATCAGTTCTCGCAGGAGCTGCAGGAAGGACAAAAATCCCATCAGGAATAAGCACGGCTGCTGTGCATCCAGCTCCCACGGGCAAGAGGCCTAACAGGGGCAGATCTGCAGGAAAAGCTCAGCCCCACAGGGCTCCCCCCCACTCCTGGGGGAAGGGGAGGGCAGGGGGAACTGAAACACTTCCCAAACAGAAGTTGGGCAGCGCTGCTCGCTCGGGAACAGCACAGCAAAATCCTTTCTATAGCTCCAGCAGAAATGCTCAGGCAGCCTTTTCTATTTCTTTGCGTGGCCTGAGGGCTGAGGTTTGTCCTCTTCGCTTCCTGCAGCCAAAGAATGTTGTAAACAGCCTTTCTGGATCCTTGACTGGTGCTGTGTGTTTATCACCACTCACTGTAAACCGTGTGTGCTGTGCCCTGGGTATTTGCCAAGATATCAACACAAGGAACAGAAATAAACCCTCCAAAAGTGAGGGGAACAAACTGCTTTATGGATGCCTACATTTCACCCACCAGTGAAGTTACTGCCTCAGCTCAGAAACACCCCAAACAGACCCACTGGGAACCAGAATCCAGGCAATTCCAGAAAGCCAGGGAAGAAAGGATGCAGGATGCTTTTGCTTTCCTCTCCTTCAAGGCATACCTCACACTACCAGAAAAAAGAGTGATTCAAACATAATTAAAAACCTGCCACTGTTGGTTTTTTTTTCCCTACTTGTTTGTTTTTGGAGATTATTACTGCAGCAATTACATTTAAAAATTCCAGGAGCCAGGCCACTGGTTTATTATCACTAGAAAACAGCAAGCTACTTCTCTGCCCTGTTTATCTGATTGATTCCAAACATCTTTCTGGCACACAATCTATCAGTTTATCTCTGCCACTTCATCACAGTCACTTCTGGCAGCTAAATACAAGATCCAAATCCAGTGTTACACAGACATACGACACAGTAAACCTGTGTAACACCGCCACTCTGTAAACAGCTGCCCTTAAGGCTCAGCAGAAATGGGATCTTGGTTTCCAGTCAATATTCTGTCAAAAGCAAGGTGGGAGTGAGGCTTGGAACAGCAGCCAGAAGTGGTGCAGAGGTGAGAGTGGTTTCCTCCTGCTCCAGCAGTGAGGGGTGTTTGCTGTCTCCTCTGATCCTGCTCGTGGCACGAGGCACGGAGGAAGTGCTGAGGCACAGGAGATGGTCACAGGCATTCCCTGTGCTCCTGGGGAACCAGCAGCAGGACATCTCCACAAATCCAGACTGAAAGACCAAGGAGTGCCCCAAGATCTTACAGCTGTGCCCACACTGGTTAGAACAGTGCCAGAGGGCAGGGATGGGTGGGATATTGGGAAGGAATTGTTCCCTGGGAGGGTGGGCAGGCCCTGGCACAGGGTGCCCAGAGCAGCTGGGGCTGCCCCTGGATCCCTGGCAGTGTCCAAGGCCAGGCTGGACATTGGGGCTTGGAGCAGCCTGGGACAGTGGAAGGTGTCCCTGACTATGATGGGGTGGAACAAAGATGAGTTTTAAGGTCTTTTCCAACCCAGACCATTCCAGGATTCCAAGATGCATTTTTGGGGCAGGTTCCTAGCATTTTTGGGGCAGGGTACTAAAATGAACCGATTCTGCTGACCTTGGGGCTGACAAGGCCTTCCAGTGCTCCAAATGCTCTTCCAGTGCAGTGTCAGCTGGGGACTGGGGACACTGCCTGGGAGACCAGAGCGAGGGAAACAGGAGGGAGAAGCAAAAAAAAAAAAACAAAACCAGGAGCAAGAGTGAAATTAGGAAATGGAAATAAAAGCTGTGAAGCATCTTGTTACATCTAAATAGCGAATGTCTCCGAGGTGAGGTTATAAATCATGCTAACAATGGTTACTAAAATAAAAGTGGATGTAGCCAGAGGCTACCACTGAAAAAGTCAGCCCAGGCCTGCCTGGCTGCCTTTGGTCTTTAAGGATTTGATTAGTTTTCTGCTTTCTGGTTCAGAGTCTTGCATCCAGCCCCTGCTCCAGAGCCAGCCAGGGCTTGGGATAGAGAGTGAATGATAAATTCATTTACTGAATAAAGCAACAGTGTTTTCCCAGCACAAGACTTAAACCACTTCCCAAACGGTAATATTTCATTAAGCCTGGCGATTCTGCTTAAAATTTATTAGTCAAAACAGAAAACTCTCATCAGACCCCATATATTCCATTAGGAGTGATATATGGTGTCTCCCAGTGTCTAATTATTAACTAGGAAGTGTGAGTAAATCACCATCAGCCTTAAGCCCTGATGTGTGAAGACAGAGTTAGGCAATTGCAGCATCAAAAGGCTTTGATTTGAATCAGATCTTGTTTTGTTTTCCCTCCTTCACCTCTTCCCTGAACTTGCAGAACCTCAGCTCAGTCTCCCATGGCAGCAAACACAACTGCAAGGAAGCACAGCCACATCCCACAGCTCAGCTCCCAATGCCAGCTGCTCCTGCCAAGAGCTGAGACCAGGAGGACAAACCATGGGAGCAGAGGGAAGCTGTCAATGCCAGCTGGATTTTGTTTGGGAGGAAGTGGTGATGTTTTCCAGGAGAGCTCCTGCACG
>NW_008237409.1:1529051-1540853 GCF_000691975.1 Corvus brachyrhynchos
TGCTGAACCCAAAACCTGTGCTGACACCAAAGCCAAGATCCCTGCAAAGGGCTTCCTAAAGAATTCCCCTGAAGGAGTTCCCCCCCTCAGTGCCAGCGAGAGATGCACAGCGAGCCCACTGCACAGAATCAGAGGGATTTGGAAATGCCATCAGGGTGTTGTCCAAGGGTAATAGAGACTCATTTCTCATTTTAGAGGTCAATTTTCATTTTAGAGGTTAGGTCTCATTTTCATGCACTGTCTATCAGTGTTTCTAATCCCACACTCGCTGACCTTTCTGATTTGCAGACCCCTAAGAATTTCCAGTTGAGACAAAGAGCTAAGGAGAGCTGAAATCAGCCTCATGACAAAAGGCTCACTTGTCTTAGACCTTACAGAGCAAATCAAATTTAAAAACAAAAAGTCCATCTACAGATCCCCTTTCAAGCTCCCACTCAGTAGCAAATGTGTAACAACATTCGGATTTCTACCAACACCAGAGAAAATTTAAGTTTGCAGCTCAAATATTATTTCAACCCCCCTTGAAATGCTTTTTAAAAACTTAATTTTCTGTAATCCATGTATAAATGCCTAAAATGCATGCTGAAATCACTGGACAGTCTCTTTTTAAAACCCATTTTATTCAAATTCAGGCTTGTGTAAGATGCACAGATCTGCCTATTTTCTAATAACCCATTAAGAGAAGTTCCAAATCAAGCTTTAAAATGTGTTATTAACCATCTTCCCAGCCATTTGAAAGATACATGCCTGTGATAAGAGTATTGTATTGCCATTAACCTGTGGGATGGTTCGAGACATCTCTTATTCACACAAAACTCTAAATGCATCTCATTAAAGCCACAAGATCAGCTGTCCATATTAATCACTCACTGGTTTAATTAAGGTAAACCAGCTTGTCACAAAGCCAGGCTTCTCTCTATTCTTCACTATTATCGACTTTTAATAGTTCCCTGGATTGGTAATTCCTTGTTTATGGCATTATCAGATCCCTGGGAGAGCAAACCACACCGTGGGCCCAGGAAACTGCTCGGGACACAAGGGGAAATTCACCCCATCAGTAAAGTTTTCCAAAGAGTCACACAGTAGGATTTAAGGATGCTGACCTTGGGAGAAATCCCAGCTGTGGAAGGATGAGAACCCTTCTTTGAAAGCTTTGCTGTTTCCTTGGATGTTTCCCCTCCACTCTGGCTCCTCTCTGGTGCCCAGACAGGGCTGGTGGCCGTGGGCTGTCACAAAATGCAGTGACACACAACACAACCAAAACCAGGGGAGGAGGGAGCAGGAGAGCAGAGGAAAAAAGGGATTATGCATATTCCCAATTCTCCTTAGGCATACCTGCTGCCAGCAGTGATGAACATTTGTTCTGGGAAGAGCTGCTACCAGTGGAACACTTAGCATATGAACACTAACCTAATTCCTGTTGGAAATAAACCAATTTCCACTCTCTCCTTTACCAGAGGAGTATTTCAACCTAACAATAAAATCTCCACTGTAGCATGTCAGAGCAGCAGCTCCCTGGTAGCAGGCTGGAATTTTAAGTCTTAATGCTGCAATATCAGCGGTAATGAATTCTACGTAAATATGACTTCTAAAAATAAAAAGCCTTTTTCTTCCCTAAAAACCATGTATGAAGGAGAATTTAAAGGAAAAGGAACTGGGCTCCAGCCTCTCGCTCCTGCCAGTAATGAGGAACCTTCTGAAACACTTTAACTATTCCCAGCCAGTGCAACCCAAATAAAAATATTTCACTGCATTATTCAGATCAGCTTTCCATCTCCCTCCAGTATCGGCCATGACAATAAAAATTGTAACTGCTTATAAAACAAGTGAGAAATAGGAGAAAAGGCAAAGTAGGATGAACAGGCAGAAGAGAGTTAAATCCTGAATCATCACAAAACTCCACCAGACCCACCTGCTGAATTCTACCAAATATTAAGACCTGGACAAGAAAATTGTTTTTCCGGAAGAAAAACAGATTAATTAAAGAGCTTTTTATTATAATCTATAATAAAACAGTCTAGCTACTTACTCTGTTACCATTAACCTGTGCACATTCATCAAATCTTGGTTCATTTTTACTTGCCTAATTTCACACTGACACACAGAGGAAGCTGCTTTCCAGTGCTGTTCTTTATCTGAATGTTTACCTTTTAAGCAGTAATCAAAACAAATTAATAACTATAAAATGTTATTTAGAAGAATGAAAATGATCCCAGAGAAAGTCAGGATGTAAATTTAAATAGGAAGGAGAGGCAGGTGTTGAAATGCACGCTGCAATCAGCGTTATGCACAGGGGTCAGAGGTTGTGAGCACCCTCAGCTCGGTGCTGATCACTCCTGGAGAACCAGCTCCCTTCCTGCATTTTATTTCCATCCCCACATGCAATCACACACACGCACAAAAGCACTGCTCAGTTATGACCCAGTGAAAGCAAAGCCATTCAGGGCCTTGTCAGCTCCATTGTGCTGTGCTCTGCCCTCTCTCAATGCAATGTTCAGCTCCAGCTTAGCGCCCTGACAAATAAAGGAAAGCACTTTATGAATCCAATTTAATTGGGAGGTGACAGAAAACACAGAGCCATTTTCCTCAGCCTTATCCCTGAACTGGCTTCAGCTCCAATCTCTGCCAAATCCCACTGAGCACGGGACACGAACCAGGGCAGCGGAACAGGCACGGGCACCCCCACAAACACCGGGAACCCGCACGGCTCCTCTCTCCCAGGAAGCATTTTGGGGATGGACAAGAGGAGAAGGGTGGAAGGGAGGGAGGGAGGGAGGGAGAGCAGGAAGGACGGAGATCAAAAGCCCCCAGCAAGAGAGGAAAATGGATGTGCAGCTGCCCGGCGGCTCAGCAGATGTCTGTGCGTGATGTACGAGGCCGGGAGAAGCTGTCGGAGCTGCTGCCAAGGACTGGGAAGTGATTAAAGCCTGCACCAGGCTAAGCACCATATTTCCAGTCCGTGGGGTTCCCAAAGTGGCACCCATGCCTGGCTGTGCTGCCAGATGTTGCTGGCTGGCCCTGCTCCTGCAGCTGGAGCAGCAGGGAATGCAATCTGGAGCGCTTCCTTCCGGAGGGGCCGCACAGCGAGCCCCCGTCACCCATCCTTCACCTCTGCCCAGGCCTCCAACAACTCCAATTTGCTGCCACTTCCCTCTTGGGAAATGGCCAAGATACAGTTGTGTGTGGCAGACCCATTTGTTTTACTCAGGTGATTCTCTTCCCTCAATGACCTCCATTAGTTTAAGTTTTAATTTAGATTAACCCCAGCACCCCAATTAACCAGTGAGGGGAGAAGCTAAGCTGGGCCTGCTCATATTTCTGAAATCACGATTTAGCACAGCTACAGTTATTAGAGGGAAAGATGGGGACATTCAGCTATTGCTATTTTCTTTTTAAAAATTTAACATTTCATGGCCAAGAAGCACCTTCTCTGCACAGGTCCTCGGCCTGTCAATCTCAGCTATTTCTCCACTCCATGATTTTGTGACACCAACTTCATTTCTTCTGTGTTCTTAGGGTCCAATTTGCCCCCAAAGCTGAGCTTCTGGTCCACTTGGACCCCAAATTCCACCTCAGCATTATCTCAACAGATCTGGCCCCTTCAATCCCTGCTGCCAACAAGGCAGGCCCTCTCCCATCATCTTTTGGAGCCTGTCATCCTCACATGACAACAGCTCTCTTTTACTCCCCTAACACTTTACTGGCCACTCTAATAATTCTTCAGATGAAAAATTTCTGTCTTTCCAGCAATATAATGATATTTGTTTAGTCCTGAATTTCAGGCTCTGTGTGGATCATCAAAGCAGACAGAGGTTTTCATGCACTGGGGAAGGACTTACAGTGACATACTGATCAATACATGACAATTCCAGTTTTTCATAAAGCTGGCACTGTCTTTATTAAATAAACCACAAACACAGTGTTTCCCTGCACTGGCTGCAGGTTCCTTGCTTCTAAGAATTTTGCAAATAAAGGGAATAACTGGCCTGGATCCAAGCTGGCCCAGTTCCAAGAGAAGTGCCGGAGTAGCCCAGCAGCTCTCCTGCTCAGCAGGTAAATGAGATGATTTAGGCTGAGACAAGAGGAACTTCCAGTGCTTTTGAGGATCTGCTGGGACTGTTTTTCCTAAGGGGGCTCTGCCCACAGAGAACAGTCACCTTCAGAGAATTCAGAGCTTTTTCTCTTGTGTAGCCACGTTCCCCAGGGAGAGGCACAGCTCCTCCTGCAGCCCTGACGCACTCAAGCAACAGCAGCAAGTTAAATCCACAGCGCAACTTCAAGCCCTACAACAAAAACTGAGAGCAGAGTCCCCTGAGGTACTTGCAGAGATTTTGGGTGCTAAACCAGGTAACTGAGTTTCACAGGTAAGAGAAATACAGAGCATAGAACCAACTGCATTTTCTCTGTAAGTATTAAAATCCAACTGGAGCCATAATTCCAACACACGTTTACCATCACCTACCTGGTGATAGAAGTCATCATCATCGAATATCTCCTCATCGATGTCCTTCAGGTGCCTGTTGGAATCTGAGGGAGGGAGGACTTCCTGGAAGCATCAAGGAAATACTGAGAGCTCATATCTGCACATTTCTGTCCCTAACTCCAGAGACATCACGTGCAGCAGCTTGTAAACACACTTGATGGTACGAAGGAATGGGGAAGAACTCCCAACATAACAAGCTTTTAAGGACCAGGAATACATTTAAAGGCAAGGCAGAAACGCTGCCAATGCCAAAATAGATTTATGATGCCTTTACTGGGAAATAAATAGGACTGTGCAAAGTCTTTCTGGCAAAATACTACAGATATTTTTAATGTAATGGCAAAAATACATCTTGCAAGTGCAGTAATTCTACCTGATCTCTCAGAATTGAGTATTTATTCATTCTTAAATACTAAATTAATAACAGGCTTACTACTAACATATTCTGTAGGTTATATGCAGTATGATTTTAAAAAGGACTTTCTGGGTTAAACACTCTAAACTGCAGAGTGAAAACCAAGTTTTGCTGCCACTAGCTCAAAAATCAGATTGAGTGAGCATCTCTTCCTGCAGCACAGGAGGGGCACAATCCCAACCCAAACCTTCTTTTCCCCTGTCAGGAACTGGGACAGGAGATAATGCAAACACCACAAAACTGGAACTTAAACGCCTTTCCTTGCCCATTTCACTCCAGGAATCAACACTCAGACACCTCCTCCTCCATCAATCTCTCACAAACAAGCACACCACCTGCTAAAGGCTCGCACTGACTGTTCTGCAGAGTTTCCCAGGACGAGTTAGAGAAGTAACCCCCCCGCCTTACCGAGTTCTCAGGGCCAGGCTGAGGGGCTGGGGGAGGCTCCTGCTTGCCCAGCACGGTGTAGACGGAGCGCCGGGTCTGGGTGCGCCGCAGCAATCGCTCCCTGTCCATCAGCACGTGATCGATCTGCGCCAGCACCGAGCGCTCGAAGGCTCCGAAGCCCTGCACAGCATCAAGCAGTGTCAGATACTGCACACAGCCTCTCCTCAAGGCACCACTGCTCCTCTATCTTTCCATGTCACTGGATAAGCAGACAGCGTTCCAACAGGAGGGGGTTTGGGGCTCGTTGCAGGGATTTCTGCGAGGATTTTTGATTTGTTTCTCCCTCGCTCTCCCTTCCCAACCTGAGGCAAGTTGACGCCTGGCTTAATAAAATGCCTTTGCTGTTCTGGTTCAGATTAACTTCTCAATGATTAATACCAACTCAGAGATGTGAGGAGACCCTGGATCTCTGGGTGAAATGATTACCCATTGTATTAAAGTGTACACTTCATGGAGGAGGAGAGCCTCAGAGGGCCCTGATTCTGGTAGGAACCACAAACAGCTCGTACAGTAGCAACAGTGGCATTTTCCTGGAGATTATGTGCTGCTGGAGATCGGTTGTGATGGGGTGTCTGGTTGAGAGAACACAGAACCTACCATGGGCAGGGACACCTTCCACTATCCCAGGCTGCTCCAAGCCCTGTCCAACCTGGCCTGGGACAGTTCCAGGGATGGGGCAGCCACAGCTCCTCTGGGCACCCTGTGCCAGGGCCTCCCCACCCCCACAGGGAAGAATTTTTTCTGTGTATCCTACCCAAACTCCCCCTTTTTCAGTCTGAACTTGTTCCCCAGATCCCTGCTCCACAAGAGCCACATCAGCACACACAAACCAAGCCTTGCCTTTCCCATTTTGCCAGTTGCCAGCTTTGTCTTGTCGTGCCACTTCTGCAGGATGCTGTTCCTGTAGGTCCTGAAGTCCCTGTAGCGCTTGGCTACGAACTCAGGGTACTCCTCAAACTTCAGCTTCCGTTTGGGGAGGCTCCTCCTCTTCTCCTGAGCCTTCTCCACTTGCTCCTCATCGCTGCTGCTCGGGATTTCATCCTCACTGGAACAAAACCAGGCAGGATAAACACCCTGCCCCTCTCCAAGGCAGTGTGTGAGTCCTTAACGGCCTCTCCACCACCAGCCCACACCACGCTGATGTTTCTGTTAAAAGCCCCATGGTTTAGCCCCTGCTCCATTATCAGAAATATCACAAACCAGACTTCCCACAAGGCAGGAAGAATTCAAATAGCAGAGTGTCTGACACCCAGACACAGCAGCAACTGAGAGAGCAGCAGGGTGAGGGTGCTCAGGAAGGCTGTGCTTTGTCCTGTTTGCTGGAGACCAAAGGATTCAGAAAGATCTTATCTCTTGCTGCATTTACCTCTCAGTTTTTGCTTGCTTCCCATCGACCAGATGCCTCGTGCCTGGGTACTGATAAAGCAGCTCATCCTGAAGTTCCACCAGCACTTTCAGCAAGGCCTCCAGGGCTTTACAACCTGCAGAGCAAGAGACACAAGTGACAAGATCTGATCTACAGGGGAAGCTTTAAACTATGACCCGGCAAGTTTAATGAAAAGATTCTGATCAGAAAAGCAGAACTGCAGGCCCAGAGATCCTCAGGAATAGAGAAAGGGAAGAGAAGATGGGTTGGAGGGGTGTAAATTGATCAATACATGGTGTGAGTGTGATTTTTACTGGGATGAGCTGTTCACACACACAGATCCTGAAGGGAGGTGTGATGCTGTGTATCCGAAGGCTTTTGGAGCTGACAGTTTTCCTGTATCTTTGTCTGTTCCCATGGCTGTGAGCTCTCCAAGGACACACAGTTCCAGCTGACTGTGGGACAGGTTAACTGCACACTGCCACAGCATCTGCTCTTCAGAAACAGTTCTTCTGTGGCAACCAACAAGCCTCCCTGCAGAACTCTCTGATAGAAAACAAGTGTCTGCCCAGGCCCACACAAACTGTGCCTCTGCACATCAACCACAGGGCCAGCTCTCCCAGGTGAAACACTTGGCACACTCCTACCCAAAAACCTGAACTGAACTCACTCTGGCTGACAGAGCACGTGGATTTGTGTGAAGAGCAGGAGGTGGGACCTTCCCCAGAGCGAATCCTGGTGCCTCCTCTGCCACAGAGCCAGTGGGGCTGCTCTGCTTAACTCCCCAATCCTCCCGTGTACGTGGCACAAAAGAACAGGGAGAACTCTTCCCCACTCTATTTTTTTCTCTATTTCTGCTTTTCAGTGGGGGACACAGAGATCATGGGTAGAGTGAACAGCAAATCTTCCTCAGGCAGACAGAGGCAGAAATCAGCCCAGACACTCAGAGGTCTCAATCTCCTGTGAGTTACCACTGTGATATTGCTCAGTTGTCACCACCTTCAGATAAATTACAGCCTGACCTCAGTAACAGCAATGTCAAGGAGAAGATGCTTTAAGATTTTTGTTGCAGATCAGCTGTAGGACTCACCCTCCCCAAGCCTGTGGTTCATTATAGATACACTCTGACAACTCCTCTATATAAACCTATTAACGGATTAGGTTTGCTGCACTTGTAAATCAGACGTGTGTGAGCATCAAAACAATTCCACCAGACAAACAGACAAAAGCCCTTAAAAATGCATTTGTTGTAGGTGTCTGCAGCTAAAGCATCACTTGCAGAAGCCAAGTGCCCCCACCCTAGCCTGAGTGCACAGCTTACACCAGCAAAATCCTTCCCACTGCCTGCAACACAGCCAAATGTCCCCAGAGCTTCCCAAACTGTTTATTTTCTCCCTGCTGCCTCTCCTCCAGCAGCAGTGCTAATGCACCCCAGGCAGCTTTGATCCTGGCAATTACAACTGGAGTAGCACTCCAGCTCTTCTGGGGTATAGCAGGGCCACGTCGAGCAGGCAAGGAAATAAAGACAGGCTCAAGCTGCCCCAGGCTATGAGATACAGACCCCAACAGAAGTGGGGATGGGGAGCAATTTTATTTGGAGTGAAGGGGCTGGAGAGGGCAGGGAAGACAATGATGGTGTGTCTAACCAGGTGGGAGGGCTAATTATTCCAGGCAGTGGCTTCATCACGAGCCTCTTACAGCTGGGTAATTTCCCTGTTCCCAGTTCTCGTGTATTTAATAGCATTATTGGATGGCATTCTCACTTTTACTGTTGGCTGCTTAAGTGTGCTGTAAACTCAACTTCAGAAGCCAAGTGCCACCCTCTCCTGCTCTCTTCCCATCAAGCCCTGCCCTATCCATTTCACATTTAATTCCAGGAGGGACTGTTTTCTTCCCAGTCTCGTCTTTATCTTCTCTTCCCTCTGAAGCCCTTGTCTGCCTTTACAGTGCCAGCTTTGGGGAAGAGTCTGGCCCCACTTGTGAATGAAGGCAGCACAAACCAAAACTGTTTCATGGATGCAAACTGGCTCATTTTGAAAGGAGGCTGGACACTGACTGACCCTCCTACCCCCAGCAGGATTTTTGTAATGCTGCTCCTTGTCTGAAACAAGAACACAACAGGCGTGGCTGGAATATAACCTCCAGCTTACATGGGACTCAGCATGTCTGTGGCAAGACACTACCTTGGGAAGAGTCACTTTTAAGAGTCCACAGAAGCCCCTTCATTTTGTGTCCAGGAGGGAAAAAGTTGTTCCAGATCCAGCAGGCAGCCGATCAATCCCCCCAGAACGCTGGGAGCCAGCACCAGTAAATCAAAGTGTGCCTTGCTCTTAATACTCCCTCACACGTCCTCGTTTTATCCAGCCCTCCGCCCAGGCTGGGAGCAGCCCTGGAGTATTTAGCTGCACTCAGGGATAGCACTGCCATGTATCAAAGTGTCAGCAGACCCACCAGAGATGAAATCTGTCCTGCTGCTCTCAAACCACACAAAATCAATTCTGTCAATGCCCGTGGTTATGGACAAACTGGCCCGGCTGCAGGGACTGATCCCAGAGCTGCCACGCAATCCATGCACTGCACGTGGGGATGGGCTGCCAGGGGGCTTCTGTGGCTCATCCACGCTCCCAGCCCAGCATTCCCACAGCTTCCCACACATGAAAAGCCCTGCACTCTTTTCCATGACCTCTGGGTCTCATTTCACCTTCCCCAGCAGCTGCGTGGAGCTGCGGGAGCAGCCACAGGCAGGGACACTGAATCCATGGAAAAACCCCGGAGCCTCCAGGCCAGGCTTTCCAAGGCATTCACAGAGACAGCTCCTGGCACTCCCAGAACTGCCCCACCAGGCACCTCTACCCTGCCTGACCCTGGTGCACCCATCCAGCAGATTTGGAGTGTGATGGGTTCACAGAGCCACCCCTTGGGATTCCCCAAACTGCTCCACCCTGTCCCTGCTACACCCATCCAGCAGATCAGAGTGCAACGGGTCAGGGAAGAAATCCTGAAACTGGGGCAAACCTCCCAGGATCTTCACTCCACGTGGCACCTTGCAGAGTGCTGCTGTGGCAGTGCTTCCCACAGACTGTATCCAAACACAGGAACATCCTTCCCGGGATGTACCAGCAGGAACCACCACCTACCCAGCACACAGCTCCACCTCAGAGCCCGTGCCCACACTGGAAATTAAGGACTTTTTCCCCTCAATTAAATCTGAGGGTCTGGCATCACAGGAATATCATCGAGCTTTCCGTTCTCCCTGCACCTCCCCAGGCTGGGGAAGTGCTCACACAGAAAAGCTGGAGCAATGCTGGCGTTGGAATGAAGGGATGCAGGGCAAAAGCTGAGCTGCACGATCTTGGGAGCGTTCCCCTGCCTCACGGAGAGTCCCCACGGAGGCTCCGTGTCCCCACCACACCGCTCACATTATGCAAATCGAAAGCAGGAGAGGAACCCAAGCTCTTATTTTAATCACCGCACATAATGAGGAGTCTCTCCACCAGGTACACAGGTTTATCCCAGCACTCATGGAGAGGGGGAATCCTCCCTCCCTTCAAAGGGCTGTGGGACAGGAGTTAAACTCCAGGTCAAAATGGCCCTCGACGTGCTGGCCTCGGAACAATGCTCCCCATTCACAGCCAGCAGCCAGCCACTTGCACTCGTCATCCCCAGCAATTAATCCCCCACCAAACACGTTTGATTAAATCTTTTCAAGCAAATCCTTTGCTTTGCTTTTGTTAGTTCACTTCTTGTCAACATCTATTAAAATATGCCTTTAATTCTCCCACAATCTTAAAAAACACCGATTCCACTGTCTTCAACTTTAATCAACTGTATGGCCGGCATTTTTCATTTCATAATAATGTGCTGTTTGGAATTCAAGAGGCAGGCTCAACATCAATCATTCGGCAAGAATTTTTCCACTGCAATAAATATGCAAATGAGGAAAGCCAGTCAGTCGTATTTCAGGCCCGACTTGCTAGTGTTTTAAAAAAGACACAAATTTATTAATTGCCGTTGGCCAGCGGAATCCTATTACTTTGGGCATTGATTACAAAGCTGTGTGAGTGATTATTGTGCAACTCGCAGGCTATCCAGGCATGAGGAAAAATTATTAAAGCAAGGCAGAGATTATCAACTCGGAATAACAATAAGCCTTAACATTTTAGGCCTCTAACTTCTTCAACAAAGAATTACGCCGCAGCTCCAGTGTATCATAATTCTGAAGTCTGTCAGTATTACTTTTGGAGCTTGCTCTATATTCCCAGCAGCAGAACGACGTTCCCAGCCAGGAAAAGGCGGGGGAATTCCTCCAGGTATCACATCTTAGACATGGGGCTTTGGACAGCAGCTTGGATGTAATTCCCAGCATGGGAGGAACCTCAGGAGGAACAGCGTGGGGCAGGCAGGATCCCAGCAGCTCCAGCCGGGCACCCCGAGTGTCCTGGGGCCCCAAATCAATGTGGCTCAGAAAGAAAAGAAATAATCCTGTCTGATAAGCCTCAGACAGGAGCTCCAAGAGCCAGCCCAGACTCGATGATAGGCTAAAGGTGATTTTTTACAGGTGGTGTGGTTACATTTGCATTTCTCACAGACCTCAGCTCAATCCCAGCACAAAGCATTGGTAAATCTGTCCAAATTTCAGAAATGAAGGGAGCAACTCTGCCTTCGTGCTTCCCAAAACGGTGAGTTTGGGGAATTCTATCAAATGTCGGTAGGAAAAGGGGCAACTTCGCTGAGACTGCAAAGGTCTGCTCCACACCCAAGCCCAGTTTACTGGTTCCATTGGAATGCAAATGATGCAACAGCCTTCGCAGAGGGGAAAATTGTATTCCCTCGGCACAAAGGAGCCAGGGCTGCACCCCCCCCTCCACACCAGTGCTTCAGCTGACTCCCAAAGAGTTACAGAACAGCCTCAATTTAGTCCTTTCACTCCAATATTACTGCATCTGACAGGAAGGACAACAGGATCAGACACAGATGAGTTTGCTAAAAGTAAAGAAAATAACTGGATGCAACAACAGAATAAAGGCTGGGTATTCAGGGGTTTATTAGAGGGGACTGGGGGGGGGGGGGGGGGAGCGGCGGGGGGGGGGA
>NW_008237409.1:1541086-1549118 GCF_000691975.1 Corvus brachyrhynchos
CTAAGGAGGAGAGAAAGAGAAGCACTTCCATGAAGTTCATGCTCTGCTGATTCGCCTCAACCATCATCTTTTGATATCAGCCCAAACCAGGGAGGGGATGGGGCTGGAAAAATGAGATTTATAAAAACTGATGTTTTACATTACTGTAAATGCAAAGAAGCTGACAACACACATTGCTGCCTCTGCCAGCCTGGAGTCCCCAAGCACGTGGGCAAGGAGGAGAAAAGAAGGGGAAATGTGAAATTTCATAGTTATATCTGGATATTAAGGCCAGAAGGGAACATTAGCCCATCCAGACTGACCTCCCCACATAATACCAGGCCATTAATTATATTTATCATTACAAGCCCCGAGTTTCCATCTCAAGGTACCCAACTGCCAATTAATCTGAGTTAGCTGACATTTGCACACGCTTGTCTGGACACTTTTAAAGCCTTTGTTTCCCTGCATCTTGTTTGTGCAGTACACAGACTAACATGCACAAATATTTAGCTAAATTCAGTTTAATTAGCTATTAATCTTGAGAAACTCGGGTGTAGGCAAAGCTGTCTGAGTGTGGCGTAATCCCACGGGCTGGAATTCAGGTGGATCAGGTCACCAACCAGGGGCTGTCCCAGCATTTCCTGCACTGAAATTTAAGGCTGATTTCAAATAAACCCCAGACATCACCACTGAACAACACACATGACTACGGACATCACCTATTAAATCATTTTACCACACCCATACACGAGGAGACAACAATTCTACTCAAAAGTACTGAACAGCACAAGCTAAAAGGCACGAAATTTAGAAAGAAGGGTCTGATTCATTCATTTCTTTCAGCTGAGAGAAGAGTCTTCATTAATGTCAACAGGCTTTGGCTCAGTCCCAAAAAGAGTTGAACAGATTCCCCATGAGATCAGAGAGGAGAGGTGAAATTTGGGGACACCTGCATCCACATCCATTTAAATCACATTCAGCCCTGCATGAATTGACAGGGCCAATGCTTTTTGTATTCATAAAGTGTCCAGACTAATACAATTCAATTAAAATGAACTACCAGTTTTAAGTGGGCTAGATCTGATCACAATAATTTACACTGAGGCTTGAAACCCAGTTCTGCTGTCACACATTTGTGCAGGCTCCCAGTGAAATCTTCAAAGCAAGAATATATTTAAGTCCACGATCTTGCCTAGCACCAATTAATCCTGTAACTGCTCTATGCCTCTGGAAACTGTGTAATCTGCCTGTGCCTCAGTTCCTCCCCCTCCCCTGTGACACTCACCCCGCTCTGTATTAATGCATTAACATCTCCAGATGGAGGTGTGGATATATTGGAGTTTTAAAAGCGATCTGGGAATGGAGGTGATAACAAAATTACGAGGGAATTCTTGGCAGCCGAGTCCTGCAGGCTTCCCTTCAAACTTCCAAGCCTGTGTCAGTAAATCACATTTCACCAGAGAGCTGTTCCCTACCCAGGTGTGTCCAGGTGAGGGGGAGAGGGGGCTGCCTTGCCAGGCACATCCTCTGTCCCAGGAAGTGGAACAGGTTCTCTGGTACCTACAGCAGACTGGATTTCATCCAAAATTACTCACTGCAGTTTGGTCTCCCATTTGTATGTAACACACTTTGTTCAGGTTTATTTTATTACTGATCACAAACCTTGGTGAAACTTCACCACAGCTCTCCGAAGTGTAAATAACTTAATATTTGTTGCCCCCACTTTTGTTCCTCCACTGAGCAAATCCATCCCCACACACCCTGCATACCTCCTTTTACCAAACCCACTATTTCCTCCATTTCTTGAAATTATCTGCAGCTTATGCTGAGGAATAGAAATGTGGGATTCTGGTATTTTCTCTCAATCCACTGACAGATGGAGTCAAAGACAAAAAAAAAAAAAAAAAAACCCACCAACAACCCCAAAGCCCCACAGAAGTTTACACTGAGTGAGCAGTTTACATTTCAGGGACACCCTGAACTCTTGGAGAAGCAAAGCATACACTTGTGAAAACACACACAGCCACTTGTCCCTTTAAAGTCCTGCAATTTCCACCACTTTCTGGCAAGAAATTTCCTCACCTGGGTTTCTGTACATTTTTAACTCATCTCACCAACTATGAAGTGAAAATAACACAATCTGCTATTTAAAAGCTGGAATTCCCAGCTCTTTTTGAAAAGCATATGGTATTAGTCACTGAAACGTTCCCAGTTTAGTATTTTTAACTAGAATTATAAAGAAAAAGCAACACAGCTACAGGCCTGCACAGAGAAGCCCAGGGCCTTTGAGGATGAAGAGATTTAATTACTTAAAGCCCTTGTTACCTCCTTGTCCCTCAATTATTTGTGGGTTTTTGGTCATTCTATCAAGATTTAACAGAACAAGCCCCACACCCTGGAACTGTTTAATTCCTGACACTGGATGTGGCTCCACCAATGTTTATTCCACCTCTACTTTGGCTCTTCCTTGCCCTTGAGGTAATTTTTGGAGACAATTTCATGAGATCCTCTTCCAACCTCCCAACACAGTAAAATATGAGTGGCAGGCCTGCAATCTGTGCACAGACACAGCACAGAAACTTGCACCTTGCACTCCTTTTCTATGTAAATAATGCAGGGATCCTGCGGGAACATGCCAGGGATTGGAATTTTTAATTAATGGGTCTCTTTAATGTGCAAATCAGGAGCAGATTGCAAATTCTGACTTGCATTGATTATGAAAAACATTAATTGAACGTGCAAGACCCCAAACAGAGGCAACATCTCAAGCCCTGGATCAGACTGGAAGATGCAGTGCAGGGGAATACAAATCTCTCTTGGAGAAAACAGCCCACTCCAGGCAGTAGCACCTTGGAACTGTGAGCTGGGAGGGTTTGTGTGTGCAGGGCATTAAACATTGGACATTTGTGCTGCTTTCACAGCTCAGCCACTCTGATCTCAGCGCTAAAAACCATCCAGACTTTCTCCGTGGGTGCAAAACAGGAATAAACATGAGCTCCATGACCACAGTTTGGTCTCCCATTTGTATGTAAAAAGGGTGACAGAAGAAATCTGGAATATAATTAAAGATTCAAAAAAAAAAAAAAAAAAAAAAAAAAAAAAAAAAAAAAAAAACCAAAAAAAACCCAAACCAACCAAAAAAAAAAAAAAAGGGAAATAAAAAGTAAGACAGCACAAACAAAGCAATGCTGTCTCTTTAAACAGAAATTCATCCTATATAAATTATGGCCATAAACTTTTCCTGCAGTGCAGCCTAATTAATTCTTGTTCTATACACAAAGGGAAATGCTGGGTGACAAATGGGTGTGAAGCCTGAAAGCTGCCAGGTCTGCAAAACATTTTCTACTTCAATTTATAAGCAATTTTGCAGTAAATCATCTACCAGAACCTGAGATCTCAGGAATCTAAGGTTGTCCAAAGCACGTTGTAACATTACAAAAAAAAAAAAAAATCATAAAAGATTACAAAAATAGTAAATTAAACACTTGTAACCTCCAGTCTCAAAATCTGGAAAATGAGCATGACCTTGCCATTTTCACTCAGGTTTGGCTTTAAAACTGCAAATGGATGGAGAATTGCTGTCTACTCCTTAACACAATTATACTGCAGCCCTTAGGGAATTCCAGCACCATAACAGGGTTGTCCTGAGTAGGAGATACCCAAGAGGAAAATACACGAAGGACCATTTTCCAATTCCAAAAATTCAGCCTTCCTCTGAGCACAGAGCAGAAATTTCATGGGAAAAATTACTGGAAACACTCTTGTTCAGGAGCTCTGAGAGCACTGGGAGCCTCCTGACTTCAGCATCCTGCAGGGTTCACCCAGAGTCTGGGATTTTGGCACCAACTCCTTTGTGCAACTTGAACACCAAATCATTTCCTCCTGTTCAATGAGGGTGATGAAAACATGCCAGATTTATTTTGTGGATTTGGACAGAAGTGCTGAGGCTCCTCTGAAAGGAGAGCATCATCCAGCCCAAAAGAATGTCCATGTCATGGTTATCCCAAATCCTGTCCAAGGCTGAAGCACAGCACGTACAGCAAATGTGGCAGCAGTAGCAGAATGTTCCTAAATTCAGAATTTCCCATCTCAGCCTGAGCATCTCCTCTGCTAACACTGCCCAGGTCACTCCAGCTTTATGTTCTCAGTGTCTTCACAGACAAACTGCAGAACACAAACCCAAGCTATGAGGAGTATCAGAGTGAACTCCTACAAATTCCCTGCCCAGATGATGAGGAGAAGGTGAGGAGGGGATCATGGAGCAGTTCTCAGCCATGGAGTTTCCCTCAGAGCTCTGCACAGCTGAGGGATTAGCCTCTGCAGCACTGGGGACATTAAACTCCATGTTCTTGGGTGTATTTTGCTTATGGGAAATATCAAAATGTCAACCATTGTTTCTGTTAAAGGTCTTTAATGATATTGCATCTTAGACCTGTAATGAAACATGGAGCTGGGGCAGTTTGTAATGCATCTCATTAAGGACATTAATAACGTGTGTTCCACTGAAAGGTCAGCACAGGATTGGTGGGAGTTTGCCTTTTTGTCCTTAATCACTTCATTTAAAGCAGCAGAGCCAACGTTAAACCAGCAAGTAGCTCACCTGCTGTCACTGCAGGTAAGATGATTGCTGCCATGTCCTGGGCAGGGGTGAGCCAGGGGATCACAGCCCAGCCTTGCTGCAGGGCCAAGATTCAGGGTCATGTCTGATGACCCAGACATCTCTCTCCCTGTACATTCACCTTAAGGCTAGAAAAAAGGTGTCCAAATACAAAAATTAAGCAGAGCCACACCACTGTGAAGCCCAGCCCATTTTGCACTTATCAACTGGAGCCTGCACGTTATTACTTTGTACTGGAGAATCCACTACAGCTCTCATCAGATCAGTGTCAGCAGTGCTTCTCAGGAATAAACAGGTGAAGCAGCTCCAAGCTGCAATTTAACTGCACTGACCCTCTCCTTTGGGCTGCATTACTCCTGCTTTGGGCAAACCTTTGCCTTCACTGGCCCAGCACAAAATTGGTACAAGGTGTCTCTGGACAAAGCATCCCAGCTCTGCACTGAACAGCAACAACCAAACCAATTGTTTATAAGAGTCTGAGCAAAGGAGAAAGATTAAAGGGCTCTTACAGGTCTCCACAGCGCTGTCAAAGTCCTGTCCCCCCTCCTTCCTGAACCTGGGGTAGGTGTCTGGCTGGGGCAGCCTGTTGGCTGTCATGAGCACCTTCTGCATCTTGATCCTCCCTTCCATCAGCTGATCCCACAGGGCTGCACAACAAAAAGGAAATAAAAGAACCAGTTAGCAAGCCAGAGCACTTGTTCCTTGTGAAGGACCTGCCAGCTCAGGCGCTCTCCTTCGAGCTGCATTAGTCCTGCTCAGGGCAGTGTTTGCATGCACTGACCAGCACAAAATGGGTGCCACAAGTTGTCTCTGGACAAAGCAAATCCCAGCTGCAACTCTGTGACCCACAAATCAAACCACCCCTTTGCTTTCCTGTTCCAAAGGACAGCCTGCAAACCGAGGTTCAATAGTTTTACAGCTCAGGCAGGAACAAATGGCATTTTGGGTGTTACACTTTGCAAAGAAACAAAGTGATCTCAGCATCACAGCAGGACCAGCGCAGGAAGTCCCAGTGCCCACTGGTCCCACGAGGATATTCTGCACTGGTTCAGTTAAGCCAGTGGATAAATACACTTCACACCATGAGCTGTTACAGAAGCAGTGACACCAGATGTGGCAGAACACCTGCAAACACAGGGGCTGCAGCAGCAGGCCCAGGCAGGGTGCTAACAGCACCTTACCACGCTGAGGGGCTTCCCAGCACGGCTGGCTGTACGCTGCCAGCAAGGTGACAGGCCTGGCAAGCACACAGCAAACATGCACAAACCTAGCTGGTTCCTCACAGCTTTGCCCTTCTCCACTTCTTCAGACTCCTGTCCCCTGGAGAAGGTCAGCACTCCCCCATCTTCTTCGCTGTCTTTGGTTTCCTTTCCGTCGTCGTGGTTTTCACTCCCGTATTCCTCGTCCTCCTCCTCACTTCCTTCTTCCATGTCAGCATCATCCTCATCTTCATCTGCACCTTCATCCTCCCCTTCACTGCTCCCTTCACCATCCATCCCCTCTGCGAACTTCTCGAAGTCTGTGATACTCTGGAAGCTGAACTTTGGTGCCTTGGCCTTGACAGACGGATCCTCCTCTTCATCGTCCTCCAAGTCATCCTCCTGCTCACTGCCAGCACTGCTGGGCTTCTCCCTGGCCTTAGTGCCAACGCTGTCCTCCTCTTCTGAGCCTTCACTGTCACTGTACCAGTCATCTAATTCTTCTTCAGCTAATAAATGAGAGGAAAAAGTTAATTACTTAGCAGAAAAATGTGCCACCTTGCAGTGCTCATCAGCAACAGCCCAGCTTTGAGTTATTTAATGTCCAACCTAATCACAGCTGTTCCTTTCCCTGTAACAGGGCCCTGAGGTTTGCCATGCTCAGTCCCATGCTGACATCACGTTTTGTGTAGCCCAGTAAAAAGAGGGAAAAAATGAGATTTCTTACCAGATCCTTCTTCAGACAGAGCATCTCCCCAGAGCTCTTCCCGCAAAGCTTTCCGAGATGTGGCTTTTCCACTGTACCTCTTATCAGCTTCCAGGAGAGAGGCTGAAGCTCTTTTCCTGATATTGCCAACAGGCAAAATGTCATCCGTGGTTTCATCCTCAAATCTGTCAATCACTTTAGCAACGGTAGCTGTGGGGGGGAAAAAAAAACAGGGCAGGGGTGTCTGAACTGAACTGAATTCCAGTCTGGAAGGAGCAGCTGCAGCAAGGAGCCCTGGGAAGCTCCTCATGCCCTGTAACAACAGGGCACTGCACAGGGGAGCTGGGTGGGAACAGAAGTCATGGAAGAGTCTGGCTGTGGGGCTTTGAGAAGTGCAGGAGAGCCACACAAATAATTTTCTGCAAGGGGGAAAGGTTCCTGCGTGAAGCAGAACACAAACTCAGCCAAGCCCCCCAAGGATGCAGGAGAGTCTCTGAGAAGTACAGCCCTTCATGTGGAGGACTCTGCAAAGCTGCAATGCCTTCACTCACTTCATGCTTGCAGGTTAAAAGAGGAAAACTCCAATTCAGATGCACTTTGGCCTCTTGCTACATATGCAAGCCACATAAATACATAAAGATTTCAGAAAAGCTCAACAAAGGAAATAATTTCACTGTGGTTATTGCCCTCCTTCATCCCCACCTTATCCAGGACACAGAGCAGTCCAGCCCAGAGAACACATCCCACCATCCTCCCTCCCTGCTTTCATTCATGTGCAAGACATCCAGTGCCAAATTACAGGGTTAGCTTTGTTCGGGCAATCGAGCGACAATCAATCGCTGAGTGCTCTTAATGTGTGTTTGGAAATGTTAATGCCTCACTTGGAGTGTTTGTTTGAGGCTGAGGGGGGCAAAAAAACCTCCTGCTCATAACCAAAGCAACAAAATCTGCTCTAAGTGCAGTCATTCCAGCTGGCAGAGCATGGCAAAATGCTGGGCACCAAGGAATGGCTGGGCAGGAGGGGCAGAGGCTGAATGGCCCGTGGGACTCCAGGGATCTCCTGGAATCCTCAGTCTTGGCACCACCACAGGACGAAGATCTCCCCCCAGAGCAGCTGGGGCTGCCCCATCCCTGGCAGTGCCCAAGGCCAGGCTGGACATTGGGGCTGGAGCAGCCTGGGACAGTGGGAGGTGTCCCTGCCCATGGCAGGGTGGCACTGGATGGGCTCTAAGGCCCCTTCCAACCCAAAGCAGTCTGGGATTCTGCGAAGTCTGAAACAAAATTATGGTTACTAAAATGGGAAAACGCCTCTGCTGCCCACGGTAACCTCCTCAGTGGTTACTAAGGCGTTTCTTACAAGATACTATTGCTCTCACACAGACTGCAGAGACCAGCCAGGCTAATGCTAACACAGGCCTGATCCCGGATGCGGCCCCAGTCTCTGCGAGAACCCCGATCCTGGGCACATCCCTGATCCCACAGGTGGCTCGATCCCCGAGCTGAACTCGATGGCGGAGGCAACCCCGA
>NW_008237409.1:1549793-1551169 GCF_000691975.1 Corvus brachyrhynchos
TCTCACGGTACCGGATAACGGCAGGACAGCAGCGGAGTCCTGTTAATAATGCACGAAATGACAACTCTTGCTTTAAGTCAACGTCGAACTTCTTCAGCCTCTCCAGCTGCGCAGAACCGAATGAATTCTTGCCCCGTCCCGTGTTAAATATTTTGTGGCCTCTGCTGGAGTCGCTCTCCCAGCAGAGAGATCCCAGAGCTGGCTTCTCAGCTCAGTCCTTGCTCACAGACGGATCCTTACTCCAGAGTTACACCAGAGTTACACCAGCCACGGGGCATCCAGGAATTTCTGCTCCTGGGGTCCGACTCTGGCCGAGGAGCAGCGCCAAGCGATGCAGGCGTGACCCAGGGACCGGCGCTCCGGGTTTGCCCCCTGACCGCCCCTCCCGGCCCCTTTCCGGACTGAGGTGGCCCCACCACTCAAGGAATTGCCTGGAACTGGGGAACAGCGGTCGAGGTTGGCACAGATTTTGTTACAAGGGAGCAGGGGCCCCACTCGGCCTCTCCGATGCGAGTTGCAGATGTAGGTCTGAGCTCCAGACCCCACAACGAGCAGGGATCAGCCTGGGCTCCCGCATTTGGGCTTTCCACAACCGGCGTTGGGATTTCACCTGCGAAGGTTCCAGCGGCGCCCTGTGAGCCTGAGCAGGCTGATGCTCGTCCCCTTCTTGTCCTCCCTGTCCCCGACGTGCCTTTAAATGCCACGAACACGAGCGGGAGGCGATTTGTGCTGGGAGCGCGGTGCCGTCCCTCAGCACGGCTCATGCGGGCGCTTCTCCTACAGAGGGCAGAGGAATATCAGGAATTCCCATCGCCTCCAGCCCGGGCTGGAGAAACCCGGCAGGCACCCAGAGGGAGGCGGCTGGAAACCCAAACATCGCCCTCCCCTTCTCAACCCACTGCGACCCTCCCCGTGAACCCGGGTGACATTGGGCACCTTGGTGACAGCACACCGCTGGATTGATGTAAAACCCAATATTTACTGAAAACGCACATTTTCGCAGCAAAAAGCCCCAAAACCTTAAAATACACAACGGCATAAAATCCAGCTCAGTTCTGTAGTTTATTTTATCACGGCAGGATGGATGGCTCTGATGCTCTGCACATTCTGTGATGGGGGTTTGCCTCTGCTCCAGCAATGAGAAATTAAACACTGTTTTTTTTTAAAAATAATTCATTTCTTTATTTACTAAAACATGGTTTGAAAAACCAGGAAACTTATAAACCAGGAGGCATGCACAGTGTGTCTTCCCTGGCTTTGCTTCTAGGTTTTCTCTTTTTTTCCCTTTGAGTCTGTTGGTATTTTGTTCCCAGATGCCACCATAAACAAAGGGAGGAGCCTGGAGAAATAAATCCGTGGAAAATTAAGTAGCAGGA
>NW_008237409.1:1551265-1559338 GCF_000691975.1 Corvus brachyrhynchos
GCAGGAATGAGTGCTTACCTGTGCAGTTACTTATGAGTAACTAACCACTCACACAACCAAAGAACTGGTGCCAAGACTCCCCTGCATAATTGCATTTTCAAACCTCTGCACTCTTAGAGTGAAAAAGGGATGTTCTCTACCCTCACAAATAATGAATTGCCCTGTTAATGAAGGGAGAGAGGCTTTTAGTGATGGTTAAATAAAACATACCCAGTAGAATTAATAGAAAATACACAGTGAGTTGCATTAGTCCTTTGGAGTAAAAAATGAGCTCCTTGAAGTCACGGCGTTTCTGACACTCGGGCCACCGAGATCAGGATTTCACCCACTGAGACTAATGGGACAATTGCTCCATATAAATCCCAAATCCAGCAATGCATTAAAATCCACGTCCATGCAGCTGTAAACTTGAGGGGTCCTGGCAGAGCTCACCTGTCCCTCTCGTGTCCCACATCCATCACTCACACCCATGCAAAACAAAAACGGTGCTCAGATGTGGGGGGACCCCACACCACTGGGTCACCCCAACCTCACTCCCACAGCCACAGGACCTGTTAATTCACAATTTTTCAGGAGGAGATGCAGTCAATACAAAGCCACATCAAACACCAACTGCAGCCTGTGAAAGTCAGGGATTGTTAAAATATTTCACCCACAGAGTCGCCTTTGCTGCTGTTTATTCTCTCTCCTCTGCCTTTCACTTAGCAGGGTAATTAAATCAGACTCCAGGGCTGGGTTTTAATTTCTGGTTCACATGCCCTCCAACCATGCCACTGTGCCTGGGACTCAGAATCGAGTGGGGGAATATTGGTACAAAAAAGGTATCGATACATTTTCATTTAAGGTGCTCATGAAAGGCTTTTCCTGCCTTGTGGTCGGTTCAGAGAAACCCTCGGCCTGTTTAGGAACTCCATCAGCCTCGCTGACATCATTTCTTTGGCATTTTCCCTCTTAATTTTACTTTTTTGATTTGCATGCCTGTTTGCTAAAATGAGAGTAACGCCCTTAAACCAGAGCAGATAAACAAGGGAACATGGAACAGGCTGGGCTGTGAAAAGGGCTTCCAATCTCTCCCACTCAGCGTCTTTCGCTGCTGTATCCGTGGAGCTCGTCAGCTTTTGGGGAGTTGTCAGATTGGATGGAAGCTTTGGCAGGGAAGGACCGTGTCATCCTCCTGTGTGTGTACAATTACAGGTCATTAAAGTGAATCCATCTCTCAGAGCCGTCCCTTCAGCCAAGCACAGCAATGAAGGCTGCTGGTGGAAACGCAGAGCCTCTCGGGCATCACCAGCGAGGGACTCCCAGCCCATCCACGGCCCCACAGACACCCATTCCAGCGGGATTCCCAGCCAGATCCACGGGAATTACCTGCCCTGGAGTCACCTCTGCTGAATTTAATTGAGTTGCTTCATCAACAGCAAAATTTGACCCACATAGAGAGGGCCTCGTGCTGGCCAAAAATAGCCACGAGCTGGGGCTGATCTTGCCAACGCTTGGGCGAGCAAATGTCCTTTTCCAAACTGACCTTTTCCATTTCAGTCATGCCAGTTCAGTTAAAATTTTCTTTTTAAATCAGCAGCACAATTTATCCATGAAAAGGAGAGAAAAAAGAAGTGAAAAAACTGGAGGGAAGCAGAAAAGAGCACACACAAACCCCATCCACTGAAACAAATTACATAAAATTTAGATTATGTACATAAAAAACTCTCCTTATAAATATTTATTGGTATTTTTCTTCTGTGCTTTTATTTACTTGAGTACTTCTGCTGTTCCTAACCCAGCCCTCATTCAAAAAACACAATTGTTTTAAAGATTTTATCAACCTTTAATGCTTCCTACGTTGAAAAATAGAAGGAACAGAGTGTGTCTGAAGAGGTGCACAGCCTAAAGATGCTTCCAGCAGATAAGAATTTTAAAGGCCACCCAAAGGCAATTTAAAAACTAGACAAAAACTGGTTTTAGAAGGAGCAAAATGTCTGATTTTCAAGGAAACCACACGCGTGCTCTCCTGTGCACAGCCATGCCAACACAGAGACAGGCACAAGGGAAGTGTGCAAGGCAGCCTCTCCCAGGGGCTTCACTCCCAGAAATCCCTCACAGCCCCTGGGAATGCCTCTCACTCCGGGTCTGAGGAAGCCAGGGGGTGTTTTCCAGCCCAGGTTCCAGTCTGTGCTGTGTGACAATTCCCACACTGGCCAGGGAGTTTGTGGCAGACCCAGGCCAGCCCTGCCCTGCAGCCCTGGGCTCCTGGCTGAGCAGAGCCAAGGATTTCCTCCCAAACCACGTGGGATGCCAGCAGCCTCTGTGCAGGGTCAGATTCCTCAGGAAGGGAGATTGTAGTAGAACCAAGCAGGAAAAATGTCCCTAATTCTTAAAATTTCTGAACTGTGAACAGTGCCCAAATGGCACAAGGCAGAGCTGCCCCTGAGTTTGGTGACATCCTGGAGCAGGAGGTGTAAGAGAGCCTGGTCAGCCCCTTGTCCCAGCAGTGTCACCAGGGGATGCTCCCAGAACAAACCCATGAGATGCCAACAAAAACAACAACTGCATCCCCAACAGTGATCCCGTGTGCCAAGGGGAACAGCCCTGCAGGGACATCCTAAGAGCACCCCAAGAACATCCCACAACCGCATTTCCAGCAACCCCAGGGGCATGGATTTAGGAATCTGGAGGCCACCTCACCACAAGGCCACATTTCCTCTCCAATTCCTGCATTACAATTCTGCATTTCCTGAGTGTACAGCTCTCCAGGCCACAGCAAACTCTGCTTTCCAAGCACGAGCCCATGCTCTGTAGCTAAACCACCATGAGTACTATGGGCGAATAAACACATCCCACAAGGATTCGTAACCAAAATATATTTTAACGGACCCACTAATTTCATTTAAACTTCCTGGGTGTTTTGTTGGCATGAGGAATGCTGAGCAGCCCAGTGCCGTGGCAGACACAAAGAAAGGACCTTCCAAAACCTGCTCCAGCATCACAGTTCCTTGTTCCCAGCTCACCAGCACAGAAGGATATGTATCAATAGATAAACTTAGTAAATGTGAATTTTTCTATTAGGGGTAGGAACAGAAAGGGAGATTGCAAATTCTTCTATTTCGTATTGTAAGAGCATGCAAAGCTTAAAGACAACACAGTTATTCCAGATAGAAAATCCAGCCTATGGCAAAAGGAACCATTCCTGAGAGGACACTGCAATATCTGCCACTTCCTAGGATGGCAAAAGTACGGAAATCACCACTGATATTTTAAAATTATATTTATTTATCCATTTGTATCCTGTACCCATGGCTCAGCACCAGCGTGCAGGCATTAAAATATCACACATCATTGGTCTACAAATCATCATTTAAGTCCATCCTTACTCCTGGGATATGGACCTTCCCGAATCCCTTTCCATCCCCAAGCAAAGGCCGGAGCAAACAGATCCCAGCAGGGCCTGGGGAGGGAGGGAATGGGCAGAGAGGAGCCTCGGTGGGGACAGCGTGGGGTGGTTTGGGCCAAAAGCGGGAGTTTGGCTGCTGGAAACTCGCGGCATTTTACAGACACTTTGATCAACCTGCACAAATCCCCTTCCCACAGAGCAGCTCAGCGCGGGTAATACTCACAGGATGTGCCTGGAACCCTTTTCCGAGGGGCTGGTGCAGGTGTGACTCGTGGCTGTGCACAGATCTTCAGCCTGGCACCTTCCAGGGCTGAGCATTCCCGGCCGTGCTGAGCCAGGAGAGCAGCCAGGCCTGGGCAGGGACATCACCCGGGTCCCCTCTGCTGGGACACGGCACCGTGGTCACGGAAAGAGCAGCAGGAAAGGCAGGAGAGATCAAAAGAGAGCAGTTACTTCCCAAAAGGCTCGTGGGGAGGCCTTGCACGGACACAGAGCCAGGTGCTGCTCGGCCTCAGCCTCAGAGAACGAGCGCGCTCCTGCCAGAGGCAGCCCAGGGTCCCGGGATTCCTCCCGGCCCTTCTCCCCCAGCCTCCATCCATCCATCCATCCGTCCATTCACCGGGAACGCCGCCGGAGTCAATGGAAATGCTCTTGTAAACAAGGACTTACAAGAACCCAACGTGACAATGCTTTCAAAAGGAGTTTTGACTGCGCAATTGTTGCTGGATTAGGGGCTTCAGACGCACCGAGCTCGCTCTGAGGAGCACAGAATTCCAATCTCCACAGGGCTGGGGCCTCCAGAGCGAAGGACGCGCTCGGCCTCAGCCATGGGAACGGCTCCTGGGCTCCCCCAAACCAGGCAAAGCCCCAAGGAAGGGATGGGAGCATCACAAAAAGACAAACTCTCCTTTTTATAACCTGAACTGAGCCTAACACTGGCCTAAGCTGAGCCTAACAATGGCCTAAACCGAGCCTGACACTGGCCTAAACCGAGCCGTGTAGCTGCCTAAATGAACACAGAATAAACGGTACAAGGAGCTCGTTACTAAAAGAAAGGAAGAAAGAAGGGAAGAAAGAGAGAAAGAAAGGAAGAAAGAGAGAAAGAAAGAGAGAGAAAGAGAGAGAAAGAGAGAAAGAGAGAGAAAGAGAGAGAAAGAAAGAGAAAGAAAGAGAAAGAAAGAGAAAGAAAGAAAGAGAAAATGAAAGAAATAAACCCCCCAAAATTTCCTGCAAAACAAACCTATTTGGTGAAATCCTCATTTAAAATCACTGATTCAACAATAAAGCAGCAGCCCAGCCCAGCAGCACAAACAGCAGTATTTATCTTTCCCAGATAAGTAGAAGTTTGGAATAAATAAATCACCCGTTCCTCCACTTATATAAATGCAAACCAGAGCAACAAAACATGGCAATAGCACAAAAGGCAAATAAATGAGTTAGACACGGAGTCCAGGAGTTTAAGAAGTCTCCCCTGTATTTAATAAAGCATGAATTATTTTTTAGAAACACTAACAGACCCCTTGCAGATAGTTTTTATCTTTATATTGTTATTATATAAGACATTTTGTGTTTAAAGTGAACTATTGCTTCATCTAGGTGGCCCCTCTGCTGGGCATAGAAATTAGGTAGTGAACAAAATCAAAAATCACCATTGAAAATCACAAACTATACAACTTTAAAGCATTTGGAGTTGGTTCTTTTCCCACCCCCAGTCCAAAGAGAGAAATAATGGAGTCACTGGGAATGTGGAAGTCTGGGGTTTAGCATAAAATCCTGTGTCTCCATCAAATGAAAGAGAAGCCAGCCCAAGCCACGGTGAGTCGAGAGAGGAAGGGAGAGATGCAATTACAGCTCGTCCCATTCCATTAACCCAGCAGGTGGAACACATTTAAAGCAGAGACTTTCCAGAACCGAACCTGACTCTTTGCCTCTAACACAGGTCAAAGTCCTCTCGGAATCAGCGAGGCTTTTGCTTTTGAAGAACTGAATATTCAGGATTCTGCCATGATTGATAATTAAAACGTGAAATCTGGCTCCAGGATTTTTTTGTTTCATTTTTCTCCGAGAGAATGAGGCTGTATCGAGTGCAAAGCAAAATATTCTCCCCCGCTGCCCTTTAGAGAACTTCAGAACGACCAAACGCCGCCAAACCATTGACTTTGCCTCAGCTCTAAGAAAAAAGGATTCAAATTACTTTCAGGACATTGAGGTTATGCTGTGTCCAAACCATCCAATTAGAAAAAAAAAAGGAAAATTGCCTTTGGAGAATAAACTAAAACGGGATCAACTGCAAACCATATCCTTGCGAGCATTTTACATTTACAACACATTTTTGTTTACGCATAAAATCAGCATTTCAAATGTTTTTTCTTAACACAGACCACAAATAACTAAAGATATTGAATCATTTGATTATTTCTGAATTTTAAAATTTAAAGCATGGCGGAACAGGGTATTTGGACTTCAACAACTGAGCCTGGAGATGGAAAGAAAGGCTGGAGCTGCCTCTGGCCGCTGTCTGCATCGACACTAGGGCTTAGAATTCTACCAGAGCAAAAGAGCTCCCCAGGATTAGCAGCAAAGTGGATCATTCTTTCTCAGGGCTATTTTACTCAAGAGAATCAATTTCCAAAAACTGCTTAAAACATCAAATGAAACACAAGTTATCTAAACATCAGATTTTCTAATTTTATTAAAAACGCACAAATTTTATCCAACATGTTTTCTTTCATACAGTGAATGGTCTAATATGCACTGGAGGTCACACAAGCTTAGGTTCATTAGAACAATAAAAGACATATGAGAAATTTAATATATAAAGAAAAAAGTAGCAGCTGTTGACTGCATATTTGACCATAAAATTTAAATATTTTGGACTTTTATTTTAAAGACACAAAAATAAAACTTGTGTGGGTCTATATAAGTCATATTAACAATTCCATGAATGTTCAACAGGACTAAAAATTAGCAAAGATGTTTGTTTGTCTTTTTTTTTTTTAACCTTGTAACACTTTTTAAACACCTTCTCGGGTTGCTGGTGCAAAGCACCTTACAGTATTTGTGCTATATATTTACTTTATTTGGCAACTGTCTGGGTTTTGTGGGTTTTTTTTCTTTGCCTTCTGTAAACAACACCTTTTACAAACTAGCACAGTGAACCACAAGCCCTGCAATCTGTTAGAACATCTACAGAAAAGAAAATGAACTATTTTGGTTGGCTGCTCAAAATCTTTTGCTTTTGAACAAGAGGTTTTTCTAAAACAGGATTTATTAGTAAAACATTGAGCTCCTGAATTTAACATTAGACGTAAACAGTTGACTGTTTTTAGTTCAATAGAGTCTTTTTGTTTAGCTTTTCTCTCTCTGTGAAGGTAGAATACTTTTTGTTTGTTTGTTTGTTTTTTCAAGTCATTTTCGTTAGAGGTCTGGGTGGTGACCTTTGCTATGATGAGGAGGTTTTGTACGTGTAGCTTTGTGAAGGTAGAAGAGTTGGTGCTGAGGGCTTAACATTTAGTATTTGCTATTTTTGGAAAAAGAAAAACAACAAAACAACCACAACAAAACAACTGAAACAAAAGAGAAAAGAAAAAAAGAAAGGAAAAAGGAAAAGTTGTCCCACCTGATCGCCAGCAGGCTGAAATGGCTGAAGCTAAAAAGAGTTTCTTGTTGTCGAACTTTCTGAGAGACAAAAATGAACAAACAGATTCATAATGCCAGAACCATCCTTAACCGGGAACGCTATAGAGAGTTCTTGAAGCTTTTTTTCCCCTTTTCTTTGACCTTTCCTTCATTCAATTATTTTTTAATTTTTTTTTTTTTTTAAACGAGAAGTTTCTAAGGATTGTGGCTCTTAGGATGACATCCAACAGGGTAATCAAACTTACGCCATCCTACGGAATGGCAGCACTTTTACTGTACAGCTTCCCCAGTTTCTTTGTCAATGGTACAAAAAAGTCCCCTCGCTTGTTTGATACAACCATAACATGGAGATTGTCCTGGTCTAGAGCAAAGCTTGCCTTGGAGCGATTGGATTCAGTTCGTTCCCAAGGTAATATTGTCTTAGGGCGGGAGAGATGTTATATTATTTCATTTCTGTACACCATAACAATAAGCAGACTAGATGATCATCACTTACTTAGACCCAGTTTGTTTTAAAGCTACCACACAGCTGCTTCGTTCATCTCTGGAGGGTGGGACAAGTGATTGCCGTAGTTAGCACCACCGTTGACGGATATCGACGAAAATGGGGGGCTGGGGCCAAAAACTTCTGCGGACATGGAGTGCAAGGACCCGGGCAGGTTGGGTTCGGGGCTGGGCGAGTCTCCCGGGGGGTGCGACATGATGTCAGTGAAGCGCTGAGCCTCACTCGAGGGGTGATGTCCGGGCAGGGGGTGGTCCATGGCCCCCAGCGGGGTCCCTGACGGCCCCGAGGAGGGCACGAACGGGAGATCCACGGGGGTCTGCGCTTGAGACGAAGGCGGTCCTTGCGGGAAGAAATCGTAATTGCTTCCAGGGCCGTAATACTCGCTCTGATAATCTGGTGGACAAGGAAAGACAGAGGGAAGGTAACATGCGGGCAGGTACCCGAGTGGGGACGACACGGGAGCGCTCCCAGGGCGGCGCGGCTGCGGCGGGGGCTCGGGGTGTCACCCACGAACCCGAGGGGGAAACGTGTGACCGGGCCG
>NW_008237409.1:1559988-1561579 GCF_000691975.1 Corvus brachyrhynchos
ATGATTGAGTTAATTCTTATTACCCTGACAAGATTACTGCTAATTACCCTCACACTGAGCTTCTCCAATCTAACCTCGTCTTTAATGGTCCTTTAACCCCCCATTACCCCAGCGCTGCGGGTTTATAAACCTTTTAATAATTCCAGCGCGTTGTCATTCTTATTTACCCATTAACCCCTCACATTTCTGGTTATTAATTTCGATACTATTTGCAGCTTCTTTAGGACTTTTGCGCATAAACCCGCGGCTCTGTCCCCGCCGACCGGCCGGGGCTGGGGAAGCACTGGGAAGCATCGGAAGCTGCCGGGATGCCTCGGGAATAACGATTTCAAAGGCCGGAGGGGCTTCCAGGGCCCCGCAGTGCGGAGGGTACCGGGCACCGGCACCTTCTTGCCCCCGCATCCCCCGGAGCCGTGCCCGGTGCCCCGAGGCAGCATACCTGGATGACCCGCATGTTGAGGCCGGTCTCCTGTGCCAGCTGCTCCCTGATGTGCCGGGTGGGTTTTGGGGTGGCCGCGAAGGCGGCTTTCAGAGTCTCTAGCTGTTTGGCTTTGATGGTGGTGCGGGGTCCCCGCCGCTTGGCCCCCAAGTTCTGGTCGTCGTTTTCGTTGCTCCCCGTCTCCTTGTCGGACACGTTGGCGCTTTCCGAGTCCTTGGCGTCGTCCTGGGAGGGGTCTTGAGAGTCGGGGGACAGGCTGGGGGCACTGCTGGTGGTGGCTGAGGGAGAACAAACCGGGTCACACTCGGCCGGGGGGGAAATACTGACCGCGAGGGACGGGCAGCGGTAGGATCGAGGGAGAGGAGAGAGAAGGGAGAAGAGAAAAAGAAGAAGGGGGGAAAAAAAAGGAGAAAAGAAGGAGAGGAAAAGAAAGGGATAGGAGAATGAAGGGAGAGGAGAGAAGGAAGCAGACAAGCGAGAGGAGAAAGGAGAAGACAGGAGAAAGAGGAGAAGAAAGGAGGAAAGGAGCATCTCATCCCAAGGAGCAGCCGGTGCTGAACGCATCCCCGCCCTCATCGCCCCGGCCGCGCTCCCTCACCTGAATGCAGGCTGTTTTCTTTGGCAGTATTGCTGTTATTTAGGTAATCTTCTTTGCAGACAAACTTGTTCTCGTCTATGATGTAGAGCTCCTCGCCGGTGGAGAGTTGCTTGTTACACATCATACACGTAAAACAGTTCAAGTGGAACACTTTGCTCCGCGCCCTGCGGACCAGGTCGCTGGGGGAGATGCCCTGGGCACAACCCGCGCACTTGGTCCCGAAACACCTGCGGAGAGAGGCCGGGCAGCGGCTCAGCAGCACCCACCGACCGCGGGCCCCGCGCCCCGAGCCGCGGCCTCCACACACCCTGCTCGGCCATGCAAAACGGGATTAAATAAAATACAGCATCCCCGCAGAACGCTCTCTCTTCCCGACATTATGTCTTTTAAAAATAAAAATCAAATGCGGCCTGGGCAGCGGGCGCGGGGCTGTGCTCGGGATCGCTGAGCGCCGGGGCTGCGCTGTCCGGGTGTCCCCGCGCCCCGATACCTACACTAAGGATGCTCTAACAAACAGCACGCAGAAATTCTGCACGTTCTGTATCTTGGTACCG
>NW_008237409.1:1562363-1562814 GCF_000691975.1 Corvus brachyrhynchos
AGAAACAACCGCGATTGGAGATGTTCGCGTGTCACGGGGAGGGAAGAGGCGCTTGTGGTTCCCGCTGGGAACGGGGGAAACCAGCAAAAATAAAGGGGAAAAAAAGGGGGGTGAAAAACGAATCGAGAGGAGCGGCGGGGGCAGGGGGGGGCCGGTACTCACCGAAAGAAGTCGTTTTTGCAGTAAAGCTTGCCTTCTCGCGAAAAGCATTTCTCTGTCAAATTGCATTTACATTCACAGCACTGAACACACTTCACATGCCAAGCCCTGTCCAGTACATTCAACAAAAACCGGTCCAAGATCGGCCTTTTGCAGCCTGCACAGTGAACCATTGTCTTTGGTTAGTTCTGAGGGGGGCAGCGGTTTCCCAGGTGTCAGAGAAAAAAAAAATAAAAACAACAATTCTCTTTTTTTTTTTTTTTTTTTTTTTAAAAAAAAAAAAACAACAGCC
>NW_008237409.1:1562891-1563390 GCF_000691975.1 Corvus brachyrhynchos
TTTTTTTTTTTTTTTTCAAACAGACGATAACACCTGCGTAGGTTTGTTTTTTGTTTTGTTTTTTTTCTCTCTCTTTTTTTCTTGTTTTTGTGTATGTGTGTTTTGAAAGCCTTGGAGAAGTGAAGGAGAAGAAAAAGAAAAGGAGGAAGAAGAAAAATCTTCGTTCGAGTGTCCTAGGAGGGGTACACAGGAGAAACCCCCGCTGCCCAGCGCTTCGACACAGCCGCAGGATCCCGGCCGCTACCAACCACACGGATAATAATAATAATAATAATAGTAATAATAAACGTAACAATAGAACAATAACGGCTATAAAGATCAGCTCTCAGAAAAATAAAAATTAAAAAAATTAAAAATAAAACCGCCAAAAAGCGAGCGTGGTGAGTTTTTCTAAGGTCTGAGGTAGAGCAGTCAGGAGTCAAAGTGCTTTTCCCAATGAGAAATCAAAGGAGGAAAAAATATAATAACAATAATAATAATAACAACAATAAATAATGAG
>NW_008237409.1:1566424-1567420 GCF_000691975.1 Corvus brachyrhynchos
GGGAGCAGCACCGTGTGCCGCCCCCTTATAGGGCCAGGTGTTTGGGACGGGAGGGATTTTTTTGTTTTTCATTGTATTTTGCAATTCGCTCAGGTCCGTTCCCGGGCCGAGCCCCCCGCCCCAGGCGGGGCCGAGCCCACCCGAACCCCGCGGGGAGCTGGCCAGGGTGTTCCAGAGCAACCCCGGCCGGCCCCAGTGCTGCAACAGAGGGACATTAAGAGAGTATAAAAGGAAAGAAAGAAAGAAAGAAAACAGGGAAATTAGAAGATGTTTAAAAAAGGGAAATTCAAAAACTAAAAAAAAAAAAAAAAGGATGGGGTGCTGGCCAGGGTGTTCCAGAGCAACCCCGGCCGGCCCCAGTGCTGCAACAGAGGGACATTAAGAGAGTATAAAAGGAAAGAAAGAAAGAAAGAAAACAGGGAAATTAGAAGATGTTTAAAAAAGGGAAATTCAAAAACTAAAAAAAAAAAAAAAGGAAAAAGGAGGGAAATTAAAAGAGGAAAAAAAAATTTAAAAAATAGAGTGTAAGTAAAATGGTAAACGAGACCCAAATAAAGAGAGAGGGAAAAAAAAGAGGAAAAAAAAAAGCCAAATAAACCCAAACTCAAATTAATTTTAAATCTAATACCGAAGAAAAAACCCAAGTCCCTTTCAGGCGAGTTTAAATTTGCATTTTATTGGTGTCGTTCCCGTCTTTTTAGTTAAACATCACCCTGTTTATCGTCCCCTCTCCCCACCGCTGCGCTCGGTAATGGGATTTCTCTCTCCTTTGCGGGGTACCGGTGCCCGCTCGCCGGGGACACCGCGGTGCGTTGTGGAGCATCCCCGCATCCCCAGCGCTCCCTCCCTCCGAGCCGGGCAAAAACTTCCCTCCCACGCACTGACAGAGGCTTTCCACCGCATCCATCCCCCGACAGCACTTTTCTCTCTTTTTCCCATTTATTTTTAGTTTGATTTGATTTTTTTCCCCTCCTTTTTAACCTTTCTCAACGACCG
>NW_008237409.1:1567644-1568290 GCF_000691975.1 Corvus brachyrhynchos
GACGCTGTGGGGGACAGCCCGAGGAAAAGGTGGGGGACACACCTCTCCCCCGTCCCCAGCACTTTCCCCCGCAGAAAGAGCGCCTCCGCCTGATTAAATATATATGCGGTTAATGCACTATCCAAATATTGAAGTTAAGATGTAATTAAGCCTGCAGAACATCCCCGCGCAATAAACCCCACGGCTGGACAGGATCCATCGCCAGGTTTGTTTTAAAAGAGCTTGGGAAAAAAAAAAAAAAGAAGAAGAAGAAGAAAGAGATCTTTAAATTATGTATTAGAAGGTCCCAGTTTATCCTGCCACACTCGGGTCGATGCTGAGGGTAAACACCACACCGTCACCCCCCGGCTCCGCTCGCCTTTCCCTTTTCTTTTATTTCTTTTCTATTTATTTTCCTTTTCCTTATTTATTTTCCTGCCCCCCCTCCCCCGTGATTAGCCCTCCCGGGTTTCTTCCCACGTCGCTAAATGTTGTCGCTTACACTCCAAGCTCATGCATTGTTTATGGGAAATATAGTTAATAAATAATTACAAATCCGAGGTGTGCGGCTGTGCTTTTGACTGACGGGGAAGTGGTCGGGAAGGGGCCGGTGGTGGCCGGGGGGTCCCCGAGCCCGGCCGGGAGCGGGGCCCGGCGGGGGGGCGGG
>NW_008237409.1:1568387-1574140 GCF_000691975.1 Corvus brachyrhynchos
GAATAAAAGAGAAAAGAAAGAAAAGTGGAGAGACAGCGGGGGCGAGGGGGGGCTATAAAAAAAGAGGGTGAAGCGAACCCCCGGAGGATGCACCGCTCCCGACTCATCCATCTTCATTGTCTCCGTGTGTGCAAAAGCAACTCCGGTCTAAGGAAAAGCCACTATCAAAGCCATGGCTTTATTTTATATCCTATAGATCAGGAGGGAGGCAAAGCTTTATTTTCGCCCAGAGACAGATATTTTATTTCTCTCTTACGGTTTTATGTGTGAGAGATGTCAAAAAGGTAAAATAGATTGCTAATGCATAGGCAAAACGAAGCTGTTTTGGCATGCTCTGTGTCAGGAGGGCTCCCGGGGAGCGCGGGCTGGGGATTTAGGGCTGATGGGGGACTCGGGGGGATTCTGCTAAAACATCTCTCTCCATAAATCCAGCCACATGGTCAGCGCGAGCGGCAGAAGGAGTTTTAAAGGGGAAGAGTTGGAGCGCGGCGGAGCGGAGCGGGATCCCGGCTCCGCTGGCCCCGCTGGCACCGCTCCGGCCCGGCCCGTTCCCCCGCGCTCCCGGCCCGGCCAAGACGCGCCCCCCACAACCTCCTCGCCTGATTTTATTTTATTATTTATTTTTTAAATTTTTTTTTGCCCCAAAACAAGCACCCATCCCCTGACCATCGGTCCAAGTCCCGGAGCTGCGGCCGCTCAGCATCTGCCTCCCCGACCCCGGCAGCAGATCTACACGGACCTTTTCCAAAGTTAAAATATATCTCCCCAAGCTGCAACAATTTTCATACTTTTTGACCTCGGGGATTTACTTAGCACGTTAAGTTCAAGGCTCAGAAGCCCAGGGCTATTACTCATTTAGGCACTCCCACCACCAACACTTTTCACCACATATTTTATCATTTGACTTCCTGGCTTAAATTCATGTTATGGCAAATAATGGATGGTAATACTTTCCCCCTTCCCCATGTTAATTGTCTTGTCTGACAACCTCCGCATTTGAAATGATTTAAAGCAAACAAGGGTGCAGTGAGAGCAGGAGACAACCCAGCACAAAACCTCTGCGGGAGCCCTGTGGCTCCGGCTCTTCCCTCCCAGGTCGTGGGCTGGATCCAGAGCGCAGCAAAGCCTCCCACAAAAGCATCTCCCAGCCCTCACTGAGGTCACTGCAGTGCTCAGGCTGCTTCTTCCCGGTGCCCCGCAGCCCCTGCGGTGACAGGGGGGGACTCAGCCCTGCCTCGGGCCCCTCTGGCTTTGCTGCCCAAAATATTCCTTCCTTGGGGTGGCTGAAATGGGGAATCAGACCAGAGTGCCATTTGCGAATTTTAAAAAGCAAGGTGTACTTGATTAGGAAATTAATTATTTCAGTACCCCCAGGATTATATTGTTTTCCTAAGTTCTGTGGGCCTGTGTAATTTACTAATTTCACAGTGGCTGAACTTCCCTGGGAGTGAGAGTCAATCTCCCCTCTCTGACACGCAGACGGATCCTGTGCGGAGGCAGCAGCTCATGGGCAGTGTCGGAGGGAAGTGGGAGCCCAGACCTTCCCCTCTGCTCCTGCCACTGATTTGCTGCGTGACTCTGGCCAAATTCCTTGTTTCTCCTCTTTCTGAGAGTGGACAGTGCCTTCCTTCCCACCAGGAGCAGCTGTTCCTGCTGGGAAAGGAGTAACCACACGGGCTTCTCTGCCCAACACTGCCACTGGCTTCCGTATCTGTATAAGAAAGGGCTGCTGCCTTACGTGTCCTTCTCAAGTAGCTGCAGAAGAGGATTCTCAACACAGACCGGTTTTTGTCATCAGCAGAATGTCAGTTTTTGGAGCTGACATCACTGTCATGCAGAGCATTTGGGAAAAAGAACTGAAATCCAGACGAACAGGACTATGCCAGAAAAATGCAGACGCAGGGGCAGAGCTCGGTTCAGAATCCCCTGGGCCAGGTACCACAGCAACACAGACCCGCCTCGCAGGTGTGACGGTGAGTCCAGAGCTCCTGGCTCTGTTTGTATCCATCAGCTTAGTCCTGACTAATCTTCTGTCTATAGATTCTGTCATTTGCTATGCCACTAGATCACATCCTATTTATATGATTTTCTATTTTAAAGGTTCTGAAAGGCTGGCGAGGATCTGGGCGGCCTGCCCTTCCTTCTCCCCACACACCAGTCTGGGCAGCTGGGTTAGTGCAGCTCGAGCCCAGCAAAGTCCCTGACTCCTGGGTGCCTCCCCACGCACATTTAAAGCCTCTGTTTCCTTCCCCTCATCCCTGAGTGATGCTCCAAGCGTGGCTGACGTGCGCACAGCTCATCTCAACGCCACGGCGAGGATGTGGCATGCACAGCCACAATCCCATTACCCTGAGATACATCAGTATGCTGTGTTCAGGATGAGAAAAATCAGATCATTTTGGTCTAGAATGTGTAATTTCACTAGTTCCAGCTAATTTTTCTGGGGGTTGAGCTCCATCCCCATGAGGATCCTGCTGTCCCCGCTGTGCCCCAGGGCAAGTCCCCACGCAGGGCAGAGTCATGCGCTGGCACTACCAAGGACCAACCCTCCATGCTCAGAAGCACTTTAAAAAACAAATATTATTCTAATAAAATCCTTCCTTGGCATTCATGTGGCTCTTCAGAGTGTGTCACCGAGCTCTGGGGCCCAGGAGCTCCATGCCAGCCCAGCCCCACGGTGCTCCTCTCCTCTCTCTCTACCCACAGGTGGAGGTGGCTCCGGAGAGGCCAAGGCATCCACCCCCAAATCAGCATCACTGTGAAGGCACCGGAGATTTTCCCTTGCAAACAAGCAAACCTTGTTTCCCCAGACCCTGGTGAGCAGATTCACCAAGTCCCTTCCTCCTGCCTGTGAAATTTCACCATCCCCACTGAGAACAAGCAGCTGCAGGAGCTGGGATGTCGCCTACGTATGAGAGCAGAAACTTCAGGCTCAGAAACTGTGAGTCTGCAGAATTCCCTACCAATGTGGCTTTTTCAGACATTGAAATAAAATCTACGTGGCTGTAATTAGTCAATATTTGTAAAGGCTCTAAGATTGCAGAATAAATGGCTGAGAGAAACTCGCATGGTTATTAGATAAATGCATTAATAATAACGGCGCTGGCTGCTGAGGAGATGTCGCTCCTAATGATGTACGATTTATTTCCTTAAGGGTGTGCTAATAAACAAAACTCATTTTTAGAATCCGGTGTATTTATTCCACATACACCCTCAGATCAAATACGTTTCTCTCCCCACAGCATCATCTCCCGCTCACCCTCTCTGCAATCCCTCAGTAACTCCTGCTGTGCCGAGCTCACAGGGACATACAGCCCCCCCCACAGCACCCCAGATACCAAGCCCTGCTGCCCTTGGATGTGGCCTGACATCCTTCTGGAGCACTGGGACATCCCAAAGGGTCCCTTAACCTCTGGGATGGGCGTTTGTCCTCATCCCAGCCTGGCCTTTGCGGGAGCCCCTGGTGGATCTCCGAGTCATGGATCACCTGCACACTCCCCAACCTAAACACACACCAAAGGTTGTGTCCCTGTTCTCACTTCTCTTGTAAAACCAGAGCGGCTGCTCCAGAGCTCACGGAGGGAAGTGTTTCCTTTCCCTTTGTGGCTCTCCCGGCAGCTCTGTGCCCGTGGTGTCTGTGCACACGGCAAGGTGCAGTGGGAGCAGCTCCGGGCTCTGTGCACAATCCCTGCTCTTCCCTCACACAAAATCAATAAGGTGTCTATTCAAAACAAATCTTTCCTGCATACCTGCAGGAGATTGTGTCCCTGCCCCGGGAAGCACGGGGAAAGGCTCCCTTGCCCACCTCCCCCCACAGCCTGGACAAGCAGAGGCAGAGGGCAGAGCCCTCAGGTGCTGTGGGGTCACTCTGGTGTCTGAGGGATGCTTTAGGGCTGTGTCTGAGGGATGCTTTAGGGCCTGGTGTGCTCTGCAAAGGCCATTTCCTACCGTGGCTTTTCAGACCCCTATTAATATTCCTCAGGGCTGAGGATTCACACGGGAGGGAAATGCCATTTCCAAGCACCACGCTGTCCTCATTCCCTGTTTGAATTCAAGTACTTCCACACCACAGATACTGACTTGCTCAGCTTTAAAAACGGCCATGGAAAAGCTTTTGCCTGTGGCAATGCTTAAACACTGCGCAGGGACAGGGACAGCTGTGTTTGGGGCCCTGGTGCCCTCCAGGACACCAGGGTGGGATCTGGGATGAGTCCTACATTGCTGCAGGGCTCTGGGAGGAGACTGTGCACCCTTCCAGAGGAGAAGCAGGTGGAGGTGGGCACCAATAAAGCAGCCAGACCCTTCAGTTTTTTGTGGAAACCCCTGTCTTGGACACCCCAGGGCTGTGCCAGTGCTTGGTGCCCATCTGGACGTGCACTGTCCCCAGATGGACACATCTGTGGAACCAGGCTGCTACTCACAAGCTGTAGTAATCCACGAGTGTTTGGAATTTAGGGAGAAAGAGGAGGAAAAACATTTGGAAAGAACAGTTTTAGAATTCTGGAATTAGCAGAAAACACCCTTTTCCTTGGGAATCCCCCTGTGAGGTCCAGCTCATGCCAGGGAAGGGTGTGAGGCTGGGCCAGGCAGGTCCTCCCAGAGCCATCACCCCCCGAGCCCAGACCCAGGGCAGGAAAGGGGGAAAATCCCCTGTAACTTGAAAATTCACATTTTTCCTGTTACTGTGAGAATCAGGAAATGCACATTACCACTCGAACTGGGAACTGCACCTTTGGAGGGGAGTGCTCAGTGTGGGACCTGCCCAGGTGAAGGGGTCCCTGGGCAGGGAAGAAATTCCAAGATAAAGAATAAAAATAACCTACAGCAGGAAGCCACATGAAGACCTGCTCATCTTTCACTGCCCTGATGTGTTGCTGCTTTTTTTGTGCGTCTAAAAAACCAACAAAACTCCTGAGTTAATATGGAAACAAAAAAATTACAGCTGGAACAACTCTGAAATGGTCATACAACGAAATATATGCATTAGATGTTAAACCTTCTATCAGAGAGCTCAGCTGGAATTTATTTTTTTTATAAATCTGCAAAATATAATTAAATTTGTGAAGGTAAAAAAAAAAAAAAAAAAAAGAAAAAAAAAGAGAGCCCAGTCCAAACCCTTATAAGGATATTTCAGCCATGCTGAGGTTCCTTTTCCATAAATGTTAAGCAGACATCTGTAAACATAATTGGAATTTACTGCACACGTGAATAACTGCATATAAATGAGCCTGGATGGTTGGGGTTTAGGAAAGGGCTGCAGGTGCCCCCCCTTGTCGATAAGACTCCGGCGTTCCCGGTGCACATCCCAGCTCAATTCCAAATGTCAATTCTCTACATTTTAATTTTTTTTTTTAATAATTTTTTTTTCCTGGCTGTTGCCTTGTTACATTTATCATAAAGCCTCTGTAGATGAGACATCCTGCGGAATTTTGTGCGTCCCCAGGTTTGTTTACCAGGCTGATAGTTATTCTTTTGGAAAATGCAGAGTGGTATTGTCAGGCATTGCTTAATATTAATGACAGAGATCTGGGCATCCGAGAGAGCTGAATGAGCACAACTTCATCTCACCATTCCTCATTTCTTTCCACATTTTGTCTCCCTTCCTTTCCTTTTCTTTGCCTTCTCCTTTGTTATGGGAAAGACCGTGCAAGGCGTGGAGCCCCCTGGCCCTAAACCCACAGGAGTCAGTGGCCAGATCCCTGTTTTTCAAGTCAAAATGGAAAAACATCCAATTTCTCTGACCCAGGACCAAG
>NW_008237409.1:1574151-1602151 GCF_000691975.1 Corvus brachyrhynchos
CCCTGCTTAACTTTATGCCCAGGGGCTGGGAAGTCCTCGTTGAAACCTGTGCCCCACCATGCCTCTCCTCCTCCTCATGTGCTTCTCCATCCTCCTGTCCCCACCCAGGTCTAGAGAAAAGTTGGGAATCCCGTACCCGGAGCAGCAGGGCAGGCAGCTCCATTTCCTGGGGGTTTATTGAAAACAAAGGGCTGTGCCCATTCTCAGCTGAAACCATCTCAGCCTTGGGCTGTGAATTTACAGGGGCAAACCCAACCAACCCCGCCATCCTGAAGCAAATACTGGGAGCTGGATTCGATTGTCCCCATGGATCCCTTCCGGCTCAGGATGTTCTGTGATGCTGCAAAGCAGGAGCCTGGAACCCACTGGAGCTTTGGGGCTGGGGAAGGACCACACGGCCCAGTAGAGAGGGCCAAAGCCAGGAGGAGAAATCCACCCCATCCTCGAATAACCCCTTGGAAGGGGCTACAACCCTGATCCCAGATTTCTTGAATTCCAGGGAAAGCTGCCCGCGGGTGTCTCTGCACTGGGGGCTCCGGGCTGGGGAGCCAAGGAGGCGTTTGGGGGAGCTCAGTGGGTGTCACACACAGGTGGCCACTGGCCAAAGGTGACCATCAGCACAACCCTGTGCCCTGTAGGAGGGAACAGCCCCGCATGCAGCCCCCCAGGGCAGCCCCCACCCCCTGCCCTGGCACGACGGGAGGCGTTCCCGAGAGTTCTTTGGGATAACGGCGCTATCCCGAGCGCCGGCAGAGCACCGGGGTGATTTATTCCATTGTCACCCTTCAAAGGCGCAGTTGTTTACCATCCATCTCTCTCCACAGGCTCTGTTTGTTTGGAGGGGCCGGCGCAGGAAGCTCGGGGGGATCTGGGAACATTCCCGGCCCGGGGCCCGTGCCCGCCCCTCTCACCTTGACTGCGGAGCCGGCGGGCGCGGCATCCCCGCGGCTTCCCAAGGGATGCTCCCGGGGACGTGCGAGCGCCCAGGGCTGACCTGAATTTAACCTCTCGCCGAGCCCCGCGTTTGCCGAGCACGGGAGGTGAGAGATGCGGCAGCCCGGCCACAAACTGCCGGCGTTTCTTGGGATGAAGGGGGTGACACCGGGGGTGGGAAGTGCCACAAGCCCATCCCGTCAGGAGCCACCAGGCAGAGCGGCCTCTGGCCCACAGCACCACTTCGGAATGATGAAGGTTGGTATCGGTCATTTTACAATTCAAAATGACCAACTAAGAGGTTTGGTTTTTTTCCCAGGCTATTTGGTTTTAGTGTCAAAGAGATTTCCTCTCTCTCTTTCCAGTTGTTTTCACTTAAAAAAATAATAAAAACCAGAAGTCCTGGAGCACCAGGCAGAATAATAAGCAGACTCACTATTTAGTCACAGAATGACCTGAAATTTCTCCAAGGAAACATACATGCCACTGAAAAATACTGGAAAAATCTGAGTGAAAGTTTTTCCTTGACATTTTATTGGTTTAGAGGAAACAGGAGAGCAATCTTTCCCCATCACTTTCATAGTTTGTTATTTTTCCTTCCCTCTCTCTTTTCATCCCCAAGAGTTTCCTCCAGGGTGGGAGTTGTAAGGAAAAAAGGAGAGGGATGAGCAAGGAACTGGGAACCACTGGGATGTGGGGCTGAACCAGAACCCCAAACCTGAGCCTGCCAGTTGCTTTTGCCTGGGTTTTTCACTCCTTCCTGCCAACCCAGCCTTGTTCCAGGGGGTCTGTCACATCCAAATCCATGGAATTATCTGTTACAATACTTCAGTATTTACGACACAGATTTCGCCTGAACTGCTTTGTAAATCATGGCAGAAATAATGGCCTTCCAACCGAGAGCCACAATCGACCAACAGGAAGTCAGGACTGCAATTTAAAATATATTAAGAAGTCCTTAAGTGAACATTTTGCTTAAATTAGGAGATGGGCCATGATTCAAACAATAAGGCCTCACCAAAGAGAATTTTCCCAGCAAACCAGTCTAGGCTGCAGAGGAGGCTCTGGGGGTCCAAAGGAGCCATCCTGACCTCCCAGGGCCATTCGGAATTTTTTATTTTTCCTAATTTTTGTTGTCAGGACTTCACCAAGAGCCTTCTCCTGGTGAGGGCCAGGGGGCTGCAGCCCAGCCCCAGTCCCAGGCAGAGCTCACCGGGCGTTCCCCAGCTCGGTTCTCACCCTGGATCACGGCATTCCAGTATTTATGAAACCTCTTTTCAATAATTATCACGCTGTTACATTGGTGAGTTTCTTGACAAGTTATTAAATCATAATTTCTAATTTAAATGCCAGCTTTTGGCGTGCATGCCTGCTCAGGATAAGCTCATTTTCATTTTTATTAAACATCACCTATTAAACACAAGGAGAATTTTCTTAGGAATAACAGAAAACACCACAGGTGCCTTATTTCCCAGCTCATGTTGTGATGGCTTCAAATAATTCCCCAAACACACAGCCACAACAAGGGAGTGGGTCTGTGCTTAGGTGAGGACTGGGGGCTGCAAAGACACTTCTGTGGATGAGCAGGGGCTGCTTGGCACCTTCCCTCGGCTTTTAATCCTTGACAAACCCCCAGCTCCAGGCTCTGCATCCTCCTACAGAGCACCTCCACCTCCCAAAACCAAAGAGCACTCGCAGAAATCCAAGGGGCAGCTCAGGATGTCTGAGTGAGGCACCACTACCCAAAGCACTCAGCTGGGGGGGTATTCTGGAGGCTCCTGCCATGGCAGTCACATCTCAGTGCCACCTTATTCTTGGCTTTTCAAGCAGATGGTCAATTAATTATCCTCGTTTGGTGTTTATAGTGCCTGGCCCTGGGCTCAGTGTCCCAACTGTGTCCCCCACGCCGCAGGGACGGCTGGAGTGGCACTGCCAGCTCTGTTCCAGCCAGGGTTACCCTCCCCAGCCCATGGGGTTTGCAGATCGAGGGCTGGTGTGTCCACAGAACCCAGTACCGAGCCCACGGGATGTGGCACAAACTCTGCAAGAAGGGGACCAGGCAGATGTTTTCATCTGAAAACACAAAATAAAAGGAAAATAATAACCCCAGTGCAAGAGCCCTGGGTGAGAGGATGTTCAGAAATCCCTGGGGATGGAGTTTCCAGCTTGGCCCCTCTCTCCAGGATGGATTTTGTGCTGAAACCCTGCCACACTTTGGGACTGATAGGAGAAGGAATTACCCATTTCCCCCCAGTGATTTCCATCTCCAGACTGCACATTCCCCGTGATCAGACTGATTAGTTAAATAAATCATCCTTACCTGAAGATAATCCATTTATGCTTTTTAATTAAACACAATTATGACAATTTGTTCTGCCTCCTGCCAGGCTGCCTGTGCAGTTGAGGCCCAGGGCAGGAAACTTTTGTGGATGTGCTTCCCTCCAGGCCAAAAAACTGAGCAGAGCAGTGCTGAAAGTGCCACTTTGGGTGATGGAGCCGAGGTGTGTCCGGGAAACAGGAACAAGGGGAGTTTGGGGAGCTGGTTGAGATCATGTGGGACCTGTGGGACAGCCGTGGGCTTCTCCTGTGCTGCAGCTGCACTGGAGCATCTGTGGGGTCCCTCCACCCTCAGTTTTGGGGCTGCACATCCCCCTGCCCAGTGCAAGGTGCAAACACACAGCTGGGAGTTTCCCTAAACCAGCGCCGTGTCCTTGTCCCAGCCCCACAGGACACTTCACCACGTCCCCTTTACTCTGCCAAGGGCTTTTATCCACATCGACTTCCCTCCAACTTGCTACCCCCGGAGTGAGAGACATAAGGAGCCATGATGAGAGAGCTTAAATAGATGTTAGAGACCTTGCAGGTATTTAAGGGCCCTCTGCAGCCCCTCTCCCCTCCCCTCGCTCAAGTTCAACTGCCAGCGAGTACAGCACACTCTGTGCTGTTTGTTTTGGGTTCAATGGCATCTCATTTACACGTGTTAATTGCAACTAATTGGCACTAATTGGATGAACAGGAAACCCCCTGGGAGCACTCATACCTTTAATTTGTAGTAAATATCATTAATTAACATATGCTAATTAGAGCCAATTAACATTGATTAAGGGTTGCCAGCTACTTGGAAAGTACAACTATCCATGTTGTATTAAGTCAGCACAAAATACGATGCACGTTTTAGGGATAACACAGGAGGCAGCATCTGGGAGCTCCCCTGCCAGCTGTGCTGGACACACTGGGAATGCTGGGCTCCCACCCCACTGCCAGCCCACCCCAGCACTGGGCAGCCGGGACAGGAAATGCAGCCTGGAAGTGTTCGAAAATCACGTAGATGTGGCACTTTGCGATGTGGTTGAGACGGTTTGTGGGATTTGGTCAAAGGTTGGGTGTGGCCATCTTGGAAGTCTTTTCCAGCCTTAAAAATTCTGTGGTTCTGTGAATCCAGAATGAGTTGGAGCTGCCCAAAATGCAAAGCCCAGCATTTGTGGCTGCAGGGATGCTCGGCACCTCCTGGCAGGCAGGTCCGTGTTAGGGGTCCCTGGCCTTTGGCACCGAAGTTGAACTATCACTTTTCTGCCTGTGTCCGTCAGGGACTGACACCCGGGTTGTGGGGTTCAAGCCCAACACGTCCCATGCACTGCAGTGACCATTCCAGCTGGATGAAGGAAGGGGTCTGGTCCTGACCAGCACTGACCACTGCCAGGAGCTGTGCCTTGTCTCCATGGGCCTGCAGGGAGAACCAGGGCACTGCTGCCCCAGTACAAACCAGCTCCTCCCTGTGGAGAGCCCCGAGTGGGCTCCGGGGGAGGTTTCCACATGTCCAAGCTTGGCAAAACTCCCCGAGAGTCCATCCCAAATCCATGTCCAGCCACTGAGCTGGCTCCTGGCTGTGCACAGCCCTCGGGGCAGGCAGGTGTGACAAGTCCCTGTCCCTTGCGGCAGGACGCGTGCGGAGCAGCGATGGGATCCGGGAATGTGGGTCAGCGCCTTCCCGGGGTCCGCACGGAGCCCGGGGCTGCTCTGCACAGCTCAGCCCCGCTCTCTGCCAAACAGATTTGCCCAGTGACACCTGGAGCTGCACAAGAGCACGGCAAAGTGCTGCGGGGTGAGATCCTGCTGCTCCCACTTCAGCAGCAGGGGCGGCTGTGGATCCCTGCAGCCGGGAGCCAGGGATGAAGCTCCAAGGGAGGAACACCGGAGTCAGCAGCGTGCAGCACTTCATGGCAAAGGCAGCCCATAACACAGCCCGCAGCCAGCCCCACTGCCAGCACGTGGCCCACATTGCCCTGCAGATCCCCTGGGATATCACTGACATTGCCAGACCTTCGGGAAGTGCCGGTGGGGAAGGTGAGCACAGGGCCCTTCCCACAAAAGCCACTCTCTGCCAATTTACAAGCAAACAAAAATAAGACAGTGCCTGGCAATGGCATTTCCCTGGGTCCTTCATGGCCCTGCCTTTGCCACCCAGGGATCACCAGTGGGCTGCCAGGACAGCCCCCAAGGCCACTCATCCCAGGGAATGATGGAAAGAAATGCGGGATTTGTCTGCGACCTGGGGATGTCCACACACGGCCGAGGTGATCACAGGAGGCTGAAGTTCAAACACCTCTTGTTCTCCCAAACCTTTTGCACTGAAATTATCACCAACCTGTTTACTCTACTGTTTACCATTCTACCATCTGATAAACAACTGCTTATCAGTTTGTGTAGAAGGATGGAGAAGTGCAGGGCTTAGTCCCAACAAACACCTGGGGAGGAGACGTGGTCTGGGCTGACACTGGATCTGCTTCCCAATTTACATGTTTTAAAAGGATTAGCTTCTAAACGGGAGAAAACAGAGGCTGGGGTTGAGACACCACAGGGAGAAGATGCGCTGTGAATTCCCTGGATTTTGTTGTTTGTCTCAAACTGGGATTTGTTGGCAGAGCGGGAAGCACGAGGTGCCAGCAGAAGGGATTGTGGGGGGCAGTGTCCATTCCCAGCTCCTACAAATATTCTCTGCACAGGGTGGGGACAAACAATTAGCTCTGCCTCTAATTGCAAACCCACCCTGTCGTTTGAGGGCTATAATTAAACCCCAGGGTTTGAGGCTCCTTTCCAGGGAGTATTTTCACTATTTGTATCACAGACTGCCCAAGGTGGGGTAGAGGATGGAAAAGGGATGGGCAACAATGCTGCAGCCCAAATCCCATTCTTTTGGGATGCCCCAAAAGAGTCCAACACCCATCCAGGAGTGCAGAGCTTTGGGAACAGTGTCACAACCCAAACCCCTCCCTTTGTCCCCAGAGGCCATCCCAGAATGATGCCATGGCACGGACAGAAGGATTTATGGCTGTACTTTTTCCACGACTCCAGGAGTTGTAAATTTTCCAAGACAGACACAGAGGGGAAGCGCTGATGGAGCCGCATCCCCTCACCTTTTCTGGAATTCAGGGACGTTAAAATCCCTGTCCCCAGCCTGGACATGGAGCAGGACCAGCACAGACCCCCTTGGGGAAAAACCAGGATCGATGCCTAAAAACAGGCTGTGAAATTTCAGACAATGGCAGTCGGAGGGGACATCTGAGAACCTGAAAATGCATTTTTCAATATTTTAGTAAAAGAAGAGGACCACTGAGACATTTAAAGCGGAATCAGAAAGCTGATAGGCTGAAAATGTCAACAAAACACACGCACATACAAATATATACGTATATATTTATATATATGGACACACAACCTGCCCCTCCGTGAGCACGTGCTCAATAATCCAATCCCAGTCCCCCTCTAATTACAGTGATCCCACGACCCAGGACTCCTAACCAGGGCTTTAAATCAGAGTTTACAGTACTTAGGAAGCGTTGTCAATAATGTTTACAGTGAAATAATTACTGAAGTGATTTTAATTTATTGTCATTAATGGTAATCTTATCAAGCAATTAATTAAACCCAAATAAGGGACACGACATTGTTTGGTGGTTACGCCCCGGTAAGCAAACAAGAGGAATAATCACATTTCCAGCAAGGTGGAGCAGCAGCCAGGGAGGACCTGGGACTCTGCTGCTGCTCCAGGTGGGTCCTTCCGAGGGTTGGATGTTTTTGGGATGCTGCTGCTCCCCACCATCCCATCCCCTCCTCAGCAGGCACTGCTCAGCCAGGCAAATCCCCCTAGCACCCACTCACCTGCAGCAAAAAGGTCTTTTTTCCCCTTGGGACTGCCCAAAATGTCAAAAACTTCTCTCAAACACCCCCCAAATGTCTCCTCAGCTCTGGCTTGCTGCGGCTTCTGGCCCATTACCAGGTGGGAGGTGATCAGATTTGTACCGACAGGGTGTGAGAAATTCAGGAATATTTGACAATAATCCCGAGTGGGGATGCTTGGTGAAAAGAAACATGTTGGAGGAATGACTTAAATGCTTGCAAATTCAACACCTCTCTTTGTTTTATGACAGCTTCAGCATCCCTCTGCCCGTACAAACCCCTTCAACAAACATTATGCACAGGATTTATTACGGATGTATCCTATTTACTGGGGATTGCAGTGATATATGGTCTTCCTCCATCAGCTGAGCAGTAAAGTACATTGTTCTGACCCTTCCACTCCCTCCATTTGCCTAAGACTCTGGCCACTTGATATTTTTCCAGTTCTGACATTTCAAACATGCAATGCCATATGTATTGCCACTTCCAGGTAATTATCACATAAAATTAGGCTGGTCTTGTACATGAAACTAGCAATTAGCCAAGGATTGAAGGTCAAAGAGATCTCATTTATAGAGTCTCTAACAAAATGTTAAGTGTAAATGTGTGTCAGATGGTCCAGGATGCCGGATTATATGGGGTCATGACAACGGGGCTGAAGTGTCATCAAGCACGATGTAACCAGTCTGTTGGGCACAGCAGTACAATCTGGGACTTATCTCTCTCAGCCTTATCAGAACCTGAGCTAAATCTAGGACACGGCCTTAGAGGAGTTTCTGCAGAAAGCAGGAAAATGACTCGCAGCCCATTGTTTCCCTGGGAGGGCTCTGACAGGAGCTGCTCTGTGCAGCAGCGTGTGCTGTGTGACAAACGCCATCCCTGTCCCCAGGACGTGTCCCAGCCGGAGCAGGACCTCGCTGCTCCCACTGGGATGAGGGCAGGTTTTGCCCAAGCCACGCCCAAGGAAGGGCAGCTGTGCCATGAGGAGCTGAGCGGGAGGTGCCAGGGCTGGCTCCTGCCCCGGGGCTGTGCCACACTCCCTGTCCCTCGGTGGCACTTTCTGTGTCCCTCTGTGCCTCTTTAGTCCCTGCCAGCTGGTGCCACACTCCCTGTTGGGCTCCATCCCAAGTGGGCACCCCAGCACTGTAGACCCCACTCCAGCTCCAAAGGGGCTCTTCCTTCCAGGAACAAATCAGCCACCAGGACCATCCCATCAAATTTTAACGCCACCGGAGGAGGATTATCCAGCAGGCCCGAAGGCATTTGGGACCTTTATCAGGTGCTGATTTGTTCAGCCCTTGGGGAGATACCAGCCTGCATTTTTGTGGATGCAGAGCCTCATCCTGCAGCCCCAGGGGACACCACAGTGCTGGGCTAGACCTTCCCTGCCATCTCCACGAGCAGACAGGAGGATTTCTGCTCCTTCCACAGGGCCTGGGAAGGTCTCTTCTGAGCAGAGGAGTCAGGGATGTTTTCACGTGAGTGTATCTTCTATCAACCTTGCCTAAGTGTTTGTGGCTGGAATCTCTCCCAAAGCTGAGCCCTCTGTTTTTCCCTACCCTGTGTAATACTGTCCCCCTTTCCAAATGCATTTTGGTGAACAGACACAAAAGCCAAGCCAGTGGAAGAGGCTTGTGCCAGGACTGTGGCTGAAGGAGGTCTCCTTTTCCAACACGGAAAGCGGCCTGCATCCCAGTCAGGTGTTCAAAAGCCTCTTTGCATAATTTTGCTTATTCTCACCTGTATAACATTTATCCTTTCCTCCTGTCACTCCCAAAAGGAGAGAAATAACACAAAAAAAGTCTTTTCTTCAACAACCCAGCTGCTTTCCAGTGGGATACATCCTCCACCAGCTCTGCCAGCTCCTCCAGGTCCTCGCTGTGCGTCACCCCCACGCTGTCACTAAGCCCCCATTCCCATTCCAAGCAGTGTTTTCCCAACCTTGGGAAGCGGCAGATGCCTTTCATGCCTCCCCCGCCGAAGGCAGGCAGGGGGCTCGCAGCAGCATTTCCCTTGCAAGTTTTCCTGCCCGTCTCTCCCCTCTCCCTGAATGCCATCGCCTCCTCCGCTTTCCTCCCCTCTCCCGCTCCGCTTCCCAGCCCGCGGCGCTCCCGGCGCTGTGCCCTGACTACCAATGATGCTCCAGCCCTGCTCTGCATTCCGCCTGGAGCCGGAGCTGGGGAGCGTATCCCGGCCCGCTCCCGGCGCTGCTCCTCCCGCACAGGTCTGGGGAGAGGCCGGGACATTCCCATTCCATGGAAACACGGAGCCAGCTCTTTGCTAACTGCAAATGAGGGAACCATTCCCAGTGAAGGGCCACGGCAGCCCCGGGGGCTCCCCTGCTCCAGCACCAAGGGAGGAGGGATGGAGGGATGGATGGAGAGATGGATGGATGGATGGGAGGGAGGGATGGAGGGATGGATGGAGAGATGGATGGATGGATGGGAGGGAGGGATGGAGGGATGGATGGAGGGATGGAGGGATGGAGGGATGGATGGATGGGAGGGAGGGATGCAGGGATGGAGGGACGCTCCTTGTGCCCAAGCACCAGAGCCGACGGTGCCATTGCACCCTTCCTTGGCGTCCAGACCCCGACCCAGACCTGCCAAAGCCACACTAAGGACGTCCCCAAACTTCCCCAGCTCTTCCCCTGCGGCAGCCCCGGCTGCTCCCTCCCTCCCCTCCCGGCAGCCCAGGTCGCAGCGGCACTTAGCTAAATTATATAACTGCAAACAAAGTGTGACAGCTTTATTTGTAATTATACCGCATTTAAAGGAACAAGATGAGCTTAATGAGTTAATAAAGTGGCTGCCTGTCAAAGCAGGGGCTGCTGTGCCTCGGCGGGTCCCACACGGGGCTCATGCATATGGAGGGTGCCCGGGTGCCCCCGGCCATGGCAACGCGCAGGTAGCAGCCCGTGGCCAGCTGCCCCCGTCCCACCAGACTTGTATGAAGTGAAGACTTGTGAGGAGCGAGCATTTTGTCTCAGCACACTTGACAAAACAAAGACAACTCACTCCTCTGGTTTCATGCCACATTTTTTATTCATAAACAAGCTGTTGGCTGTAAAGACATGATAAAACTCGAGCTCAGAGGAGGCTGGCGAACATTTGAATGCAAATCCTCAGCTGCTACAAATCCGTCCTATTATTCAGCCGATTTCCCCCCTCACCCCCCCACCCCCCCATTTTTGTCTTATGCTAAGCTAGGCAGGATCCCAACCAGAGATATGTGATAAACTCTGGTCAATGCAAAGAAAGGCACCGGCATAAAAATTCAAAGGCTGGCGGGGAGAGGGGAGGCTCTGCAGGGTGAGGGAGAGGAACAAAGGCCACCCTGCTGCCGGGGGCTCTCCCAAGGTTCAGCTCTACATGCACAGCACTGCTGTTTGGGAGCTTTTCCCACCTTTTCTTGCCCTATCCAGGTACTTTATTCCCAGAGGGGGTGAATGGGGAAAACTTGGCCAGCAGAAGGGCAGGGAGGGCAGCCCGGCTGCTGCTCTGCATGGAATAATCCCAGTCAGAGGCAGGGGGGGGGTTGGAATGAGAGGATCTTTGGGGTCCCTTCCAACCCAAACCATTCTGTTGTTCTATGAAAACCAAGAGCTTCCAGCCCCCAAGCAACAGGAAAAAAAAAACCAGCTAAAAACCACAGTACAGATTGCTTTTATGAACCAGGAAAGGAGCAGGAATTTGGTATTTTCCATCTTCACTCCCAAACTTTCAGTGATGCTCACATGTTATAACACACACAGACCTGCACGAAGGGGATGAGTCTCTCTGGCTGCAATTTTGGGCTGAGAAAATGAAGTTTCAGGTTAGCTGCAAGGCTGATGCTAATCAGGGAAAAGCAAAGACACCACAGGGTGCCCAGGACCTCAGTCTGTAAGTTAAACTCGGCTGTGCCGGAGCCCCAAGTACCCCATCCCAACTGGTTTAAGTCCTGATGTTTCACTGAGCTCAGCTCTGAAACTTAATCTTGCTTTTAGGCTGAACCTGAACTGGCTCTTATGGAGCCCCCTGCCCTTGCAGACATTTGTGGAAGTCTTTTAACCCTGTTTTCTCAGCGAGCAGGGGCTGGCAGCTCCCCACCCCACAGACTCCACTGGGGTGAGAATAGCTTGTGGCCCCATGCAGAAACAGCTTTGCCCTTGGCCATAACAGAGGGAATTTCCTCAGGGAGAAGGAAAAAAGTGGAGAAGAAGAGATACAGTTCAGAGAGATGAGTTTTGCATGATAATTGGGAAATAAAGAAACTAAAAGTTCGTGGGAATTCATTTGCATGAGAACGCAAATGGGAAAAAACAAAGACAGATTATTTCGTGCAGCCTCTATCTAATAAATTATTTGGAGAAGAAAATGCCCCAGAGGTCGAGACTACGAGCAGGAGGGCTGGGGGTCACTCGGGGCTGTGGGTTTGCTGCTCTGGATCCTGACTGATAGAGATATTTGCATTTCTGGGGTAATTCTGCAGCACGAGGAAATTGCTATCACGGCCTTCCAGGACACCCTGCATCCTCCACAGAAATCATTAAGCCAAATCCCTTTACCTCCCTGCTAAACAAACAGGACTGATGCCACATCCCAGCTGTGTTTCCACAAACACCAAACACCGACTAATTTGATTTTCGGGGGCACCTAAGGCAGGGTGGGCAGTCGGGGTGTCCCGGTGCAGGGTGCATTTGCTGGCACTGTGGGAAGAGATAAATGCTGAACCACGGCTGAAATCAGAGCCAGGCAAAGCACCCACAGGAAATGAGGGACCCCACAAAAATCACCTTTCATTCTCTGAGACAAATTACGAGGCACAAACTGGTTTTTATCAATGTACTCATTATTCTTAAGCATTCAAGCAGTTTTGGTGAGCCTAAGTTGCATGATGTGAATTGGACCCCCTGGAATGGGTGTTGCTCACATAGGGGCTGGTCCCTCAGGAAGATGAATTCCCCTCCTGCAAACCCTTCCTGTGCTGGCAGCAATGCATGGACATCCTCCAGGCACCTCTGGCTGGGGTTCTGCAGGAACAAACCCCGTCCCCCCTTCTGTGAAGACAAAAATCCCACGGATGTGATTGCTGGGGGAAAAGGCAGAGCAGGGTGTGAGTAGGGACATCTTGGAAAATGCTGAGACGGGAAAATGCTGGTGGGTGTTTCTGCCAGCTCTGGCATAGCTGGAAGAGGCTCCGGGGCAGGACAGGTTTAGATGTGAGTTGAATCTTCAACCTGAGTTAAACCACAGCGTTGGCCCCTCTGTGCTCCCCTGCCCGGAGTGTTTAAGGTGCCTCTTTGTAGAAAGTGGCACCAGTGGTGCCTGCCTGGCTGGGAGAGGCTCCTGTGGGTGCTGAGGCTGAGCACCAGGAGGGGGTGAAGCGGTGGCACCGTCCCAGCTGGGCCAGGCCCCTCTTCCTCCCCACACTTTGGGCAAGGCGCAGGTTCCCGGCGTTGGGATCGGATCAATGCAGGGCCCCTGCTTGTGGACAAGAGGAGAGACTTAATTCTAATCTGTATTGACTGCTCAGTGCTTTGGCTGCCAATTTGCATCATGGACTTGTCTCAAACAATGATGTGGGCCTGGCAGGTTCTCTCACAGTAATCCATACCAGGGGCAGGATCCCCAGCACTCCTCAAGGCCCACACATACAAAATACACATTTAACTGCTGCAAAGATACTGCCTCAGTATTTGTCCACCTTCTTCTCTAATGTGCTCAAAGCCCAGAACGCTTTCGATGTTTGGGAGCAGAAAGAGGTCAGTCTACGGAGAGAATTTTCATAAGTTCTTATCCCAAAATATTTTGTCATGGCACCTCATGTCCAAGGAGCAGGTTGGTGAAGGTGGGTGGCAGGAGGGAGGATGTCCCAAGGGAGCCAACTCCATCTCCTGCCTCCTCCAGCACTGTGAGCTCTGGTTTATTGAACACCCACAGCTTTAGTTTCTTTAAAAGCTAAAAATTTGTGATTGAGAAAGAAATACCTCTGTGTTTTTTGGCTAAATGTCTTTGGAATTCCCCTTATTTCCACTTTGATTTTTCCCCAGGTTTGTAGCAGCCCTGGCCACAGCATCCTCTCTGTTTGTGCCTGCCAAAAGGAACCTGACTTTTATAAATAGGTCTCTGCTCTTGGGTATTTAAAAATACAAAGCATTAAAGATGGCTCTGAGGAGAAACAGCCACTTTCTTAGAGAATAAATAAATAAAACTGCACTTTGATGGCATCCCAGTGACACCAGGGCAGCTGGATGAGTGACAGGCCAGGGCATGGCCATCCCCCCTGGCATGGGATGGCAGCCAAGAAAAATACAAATATGGATAATAATGTTTTCCCAGCTGCAGTTTTCCTACTCCAGCGTGGAGAAATGGCCTGCTCATCCAGCAACCGTAGAAAATCTCAATTTCCCACATAAAAATATTAGTGGCTGGCTTAAAATATTAACATGTGGATCGCATTGCCCTCAGAAGCTGTGGGATCGGAGTTTAGCATCAGCAGTTAGACACAGATATGGAATTAAAAATGTAAGCAGAGGCTTTTCAGGCCTTATTACGGCAGCGGGGAGGCCCTGCAGGATGGGCAGGAGGGAGGGAGGGAGGAGCAGGGCCAGGCCCGGGGTTTTGTCCTTTCCTCTCCCACTGCCACCCCCGGGCTGGGAAGCTGCCCCCGTCCTGGCTCAGGGGGTGCCACCCAATGCCCGCAAGGTCACCCCACGTCCTCCAGCTGGAATGGAGCAGGACAAGGCATCCTGGGGCTGTGGGAGCTCCTGGTGAAGTTGTGCGGGGTAAGGGTGAGGGGCACGTGCCATGGGGTGAGGGCTGCATCCACCCCGTGCCATCCCACAGGGGCCCTGGCGAGGCCTCTAGGGGCTACTGTAACACAAATAATGAATAATTACAGTGATATTCAACTGCCAAACAGCAGATATTGCACCAGCCCTGCACATAACAACACATAAACCCCCCAAGGGAGCAGAGACCCCGTTCCCTGAAGGTTTGGGCTGGGCTGGTTTCCCATGAACGTGCCAGTGCCAGCCTGGGGAAGTTGGGAGGAGCGGAGTTTGGCAGAAGGTGTGCTGGAAACAAAAAAACCGGCCTAAATTATTATTCCACCCATAGCCTTCACAAGGAAAATAGAAGCAGCAGATTGAGGCCTGTTTTCATATTTGATAGGGAAGCAGATAAATGGCAGGCAGCTTGCTCTGATAAGGCCTTGCTCTGGGCATAACCTCTCTCTCTGAAAGCCTCTTACTATGCATAGAGTCAGGCTATCTGTGCAGCTGCACCTTGACACAAATATATCTGCACCCAAGATGAACCAATTCCCCCAGAAATTACAGGAGTGGGATTGCATCTGGGGAAGGGGCCGCAGCCACAGCTTGGCCACCTTTTTTTTTAAAGATACTTTTTCCCCCCAAGTAGCTTCTCAGACAAACATTTTTTCCCTTATTCCTCCTTCTCCCCCTGCTTTGCTCCGTCCCCAGTGCCAGCCATGAGCAGGGAGGGTGATGGGGATGCAGAGCTGGGGGTCTGTAGGGCGGGTGCTCCCCTACACCTCAGCACCACTTTGCAGGAAAAAGGGACTTAACCCTCCTGAGCAACCTCATGCTTGGAAATCACCCCTGAATGTTCCTTATTTTGGGGGAACAGAGGCTGAGGTACCATCAGTGTGACTTGGGAGCTGCCAGGTGTGATGCTGTACAACATCAGTGTGCCCATCACTCCACCTTGGGCACTCCTGCGCTTCCCAAACTCCCTGAGTGTGCCCTCAGAGCCCAAATCCCCTCCTTTGCCATGGGACTGGGTCTTATGTACCGAAGTACTTTGGGAAATGGGCTCCAAAGGCATCAGGAGCTGATTTCCAATGGCCCCCATGCAGGACGGGGCCATTCCCTTTGGAATACCATGACAGCAAGTCTCCTTAATGTCCCTGTGTCCCTGACACTTTGGGAGCAGAAAAAATGTCCTGGTACATGTGACCTGTAGCGGGGAAGGAGAGCTGGGCCAGGGCTGAGGAACTCGAGGATCAGGAATTGTAAGGCAGGAAAGGCTTTTCCCATCTGTGTGAGGAGAGCCTCTGCTCCCAGCACAAGAAATTCCCCAAGGAGCCAGAGCAATCCAAAGGAAGAGTCAGTTACAAAGATTCGGGAGAAAAGGAGCAGAGAGAGGCGAGGAAGTGGCCACACTAAGTGGGTATCGAGCAGCTCTGACCAAACCCATATTCATTCCCAACCCTGAATGGCACCAGCAACGTCCTTGCCACCACCAGCTCTATTTTTTATTCTTTTTTAACCAGAAGGGACTGTAAATGAGTTTTCCAGCTGCACGGCCACTCTAAAGACTTTATCCTAATGTTCTGTTTTGTAGTGACACGAGTTCTATCATCATAAGAAGAACAAATCAGCAATTAGTCTGCGAGAGGCATCGCCACGGAGGTAGAACAGCCCCCAGTCAGAGGGACAGGGAATCCTTTACAATGAAAGGCCCCCAGGAGAGTCGGGACCTGGCCCTGGTGACGGTGATTGATGCTGGCACTGCAGAGAGGCACCACACCTCCCCAGAAAATTAAAAGCCTATTTGGTACGGTGCTAACAACACATCACATTGATATTGTCTCATTACCCATCAGCACAGGGTCCTCATCTTCCCATTTGTATGGCATTAGGGGGAAAACCCCACAGGACAAGCACTTTTCCCCTGTTCTCCTCAGCCCTCCCAGAACACACGTGGAAAAACTGAAAGTGAAAAAGCCCTTGTACCATTCCTTTTACATCATCATTATCAATATTATTATTATTATTACTATTATTTTTGTCATTCAGATTTAAGCATCACCTAAAAGCTGAGGGGCTGAGGGGCTGGACACTGGAGCAGCCCTCACTCTCCAGAGCTGTCCCTTCTCCTAGCCTGGCACAGGGCGATGCCGGCTCCATGATTTTCAGATTGTGCCATCACTGAGCACCACCAAAGCTCTCAGGGATTTGCATGTGGCCATCTGAAGGATCCATGTGAGGGGGATCGAGCTGCAGCCGGAGCTGGGGGGAGCGGAGCAGGAGCGCCCGGGGCAAGGATGTGGGGAGGGGGCTGCAGGAGGGACAGAGCTGTCTGAGCACTGTGGCTGTCGAGGTGCAACCGCTGCCAACTGGGAAGGGCCGTCGGTAGCAAAGTGAAATATTGGAGCTCCGGGGTTTCCCTGCCCCCACTGCTCCAAACTGGCATCTGTTCCGTGCTGGGCTGGAGCAGCAGATGCCTGCTTGCAGCTAATGACAGCAGTAGTCTGTTAACAGATGCCACGGATGTAGCAACAGCCTTTGTCTGAGCCAAGCACTGAGTGCTGCAAAGGCAGCGGGGCCAAGGCCTTTCCCTCCCCGGATGGGTCCGAGCCGGAGCCGCAGCCTCGCTCCAGCTCCCTCCCCGGTGCCAGAAGGCACCCAGCTCCAGGGCTGGCTGGGCTGGAGTGTAAAAGCTGCTCATCCCACCCGGAGCACGGACAGGGCGATTCCCCAGGCCGAGCATCCCTCTCTGCTGCATCAGCACTTTGCTGGTGCTGAACCCGACACTTGCAGCCCCCTCTTCTCGCTCTCCCTGCCTGGTTCCCAGAGGAGCTGCTGCCAGGGAGCTGCTGGCAGCCAGCCCTGTGCAGGCAGGAGCGTGTGGGAGTCGCAGCTGTGCCGGTTCTTCCCTGTTCCTGCTCTCCCCGTGCCACCCAGTGCACCCAGTCCAGCCACCGGTACATCCTTGCACCCCGGCTCCTCCTTCTGCCAGCGCTGCCATTGCTGGTCACTTTTTTGGGTGTTTCTATGCAAAGGTGAAAGCCTGTCCTGTCTGGGGTGTCTGCTCTCTGCAGAGGGCCCAGTGCAGGTGGCTGCTCTGCACAGGGCATTGCACATGAGTTCCAAGAGGAGGCCAGAAATTCAGACCCAGGTGTCTAAACCGCTCTCTCTGGAGGTCTGGTGATGCTGACCCACCGTGGGAGCCCCTCTCCTCCCAGGAGACCCTTCCAGATGCAGGAGGGGGAAGCCTCCTGCTCTCCCATTGCCCAGCTGGAGAAACCAAGGCAGGAACAGGCCCTTGCACCCACCCAAGCCTGCCAAGCCCCTTCCTCCTCTCCACACTTGTATTTCCTTGGAGTTATCACCCTGCCACACTGGATAGGTACAGACAATACGGCAAAGAACCAAATGAAGAGAGTTTTTAACCACCACATAGGAGCCTAAAGGATAATTAAATGACAAAACTTATCAGCCCCCATGAGGCATTCCCATTGTAGAACAGATTAAAAACTGTTTCCTTTCCAAAGGAAAAACAGTGGCTGATCTACCTTGCGCTGAATCTATTAGACAACTCAGCTGAAACAAGTTTCACGTTTTTTAATGCGACCAGCTGATCCAATCCCCCCCGTTTGATTTCCCCAGATGGCAGGAGCAGCTGGAATGGAAAATCCTTCCCTGCCAGCACTGCAAGCATCACCTGGCCGTCACCACATCGACGTGCCTGGAGATCTGCCTGGGCCGAGCAGGGAGGGAAGCAGGGAAGGGCGCGATGTCAACGGGTCAAAATGCTTTCCTCTTCTGCCACCAAACAAACAAACAAACAAACCAACCTCTTGCATTCTCAGTCTGGTGAGGCTTTAAACACCAGTTCATGCTACAGCAGCTACACACTCGTAGGTGCAAGCTGACAGCAAGGGGCTCCTGCACAAGGACGGAATATGGCTCAGCGTTGTGTTGCACAAAGTTGGACCAGAAAGAAAAGTCAAAATTTTTCTGCTGAAAGTTTTTCTATCGCAAAACACTGGGGTTTTTAAATAAAAGGCTCTGCTTCCTGCGGAGTACTTTCACAAAGAAGCCCAGACATGAGATCAAAGGGCCCCTTTCCCGCCAGCCCCTTGGATTGGGATGATTAAAGAAAAGAATTAGTGATGATGTTTTCCATGGCAAAGGTGGCATTTTGGCGTATCTGGCACAGAGGATGGAGCTGGTGCCGGTGCCCAGGCACTGCTTTGCCCCCACCATTGCGATCAACTGTTTACTCGGCATTGGCTATAAATGTGCATTTAATTGGGCACCTTTGCTCCCTGTTCTCCCCCTCCCCTGCTCCGAGGGCTGTCTGAATGCGAGGGGGAGCAGCCCCCGATCCACCCGCCCCCACGGCGGGGTCCCTCCTCCCCTCCCCCCGGGGCCCACAAAGGAGAGGTCGCTGCCATGTCAAGTGGGGTGTGGAGACCAGCTGAGGAGCTCGAGAGCTGAATTGTGCCAATTTGTGCAGCCAGCGCCCGCTGACAAAACTCGGGATCGGGAGGCATGAGCCGGCATATGGTGCCTCACTCAAGGGCCTGTCATTCAGGGCAGCGGCAGTGATGGCTCTCTCAGCCTCCCTTTATGGCCTTTCTGTTCCAGCGGGGTGTGCGCCGGGCCCGGGAGGAGGAGCGGGGCCGGCAGCGCCTCTGCTCCATCTGCACCCTGGGCCAGCCGAGCGTGGAGCTCTTTCTTTATCCCGCTCCCCTTCTGCGACGTTCCCCGACGGCCCCGGGAATGAACTGCTCGTGTCGTCTCAGGGACGCGCGTTCAGGCTCAATTTCGTGCTGGTTAATTCCAAAAAAACCCGGCTGTGTGCGCGGCTGCGCTTCCCGTTCTGTTCTCCTCGGTTCCCGAAGCTTTCTCCCAGCTCAGGGACATCCCTCCTCTCCCTCCAGCCCATCCTTTAGCCAGGGTTTGTCCCTGTCCTCAAAGCTGCTACAAGCAGAAAAGCTGTTGGCTTGAAAGAACTACGAAGAGCCACCACTTAGAGCCCCTTTCAGGAGCAGAAGGTTTTCAGCTCTCAAAGAAAGAAGGTTTTTGTTCTGGCTTTGATGTTTCTGGGGTCTGGGACTCTCAGCTCTTTTCTCCTCAATCCCGAGCAGGCAGATATAATCACCCTCCTCCTTGCCTGCCTCTATTCATCGGTGCATTTTAAATAAAGTAACAACACAATCCCCAATTTGGAAACCAACCTCAAATGAGTGCCTGCACCGCTTTGGCTGGGGAGGTTTAATCAGGTAGTTAAGCCCCCGTTTTGTGAGAGGCTTCCAACGGGGTTTGGAAGCTGATCGGGGCACGGTGGGAAGAGGGGCACAGCTCCGGCCATGTCCCCCTCCAGACCCCAGCACCTCATGCTCTGACACTCCTGCTTGTCTCCACCGAGAACCCATGGCTGGGAAGAGCCGCGTCTCCCTGTGAGGGGATGTGGCCTGTGATGTGTCCTGTGCCACCTTCTCAGTGCCAGATGATGCCGTCCCGTCCCATCCCATCCCAGTCCCCATGCACTCCTGCCCCGTATCACACCATACACGGGGGAAGGGCCAGAGGCAGAACATTGACAGGGAACCGCACGGGCCTGATTCCCACCCCACAATTCCCACCCCACAATTCCCATTCCACAGCTGGCTCTGATGCAGGGGTGCATTCCCTGATTCTGTGTGTGATTTAGGGAGGCTGCCTCACTTCCATCAGGTACCCAATCCCTGGATGGCTCCCACCATCCCACCCACGGTGCCTTGGAGAGCAAACCCCTTCCTGCTGCGGCCAGAACGGCCCCACGCAGGGCAAATCTGCAGGGAGCACGCTCCTGCCTCTTTATTTAGGTGAAAAAATGGGTATTAATGTGCTTCCCCTCCTCTGCCAGGCCCTGCCTGCCCACCAAGGCAGGAGCTGCTGGGGCATGAGGACGGGGTTCACCGGAGCATCCCAGCCCTGCACCTGCTGCCCTGCCCCTTCCCACCGGGAATGCCCGCGGCTCTTACCCGCACCACGGCCACCCCAGCCCTGCTCTTGGGGGGCAGGAGCGGGCAGGCAGAGGCCCCGGCATGGCACAGCTCGGCACAGCAGAGCCCAGCACGCAGCATCCCCGCAGCTGCCGCGGCAGTTGGGGGAACAAACCTTTGGAGACACCGTCTGTCGGCGGCTCCGGGGACATTGTCTCGGAGCCCGGCACTCTCCACCCCTTTCTCTGTCCTTCCCTCAGCCGCCCCTCACTCTGATTTAATGACAGCCTGCTCAGCCCCCTGCCCTCCCGGGAAGGGACCGGAGCACGGCACAGCACACCCGGCTGAGCTCCCAGCAAACCTTCGGGACCAACTTCCCACTTCTTGCCAGGCGAGTTGGCCACTGGGTGATGTGATAAATCCGCGTGCCCGCAGAGCCCTCCCCAGCTCGGAGGTGAGCATCCCAGCCACGTCCCAGCTAATCTCCCACCACTTCCCTGGACATCCCTGATTTCCCTGAAGTTGCTCAGCATTGAATGGAAGCGGCTTTAATGTCAGAGGCAGATGGGCACCTCACAAAGGCCCCTCACCTCTCCAAGCTGGTCTGTCCACATGCCTGATTAAATCCTAATACAGAAGTTAGAATTGATACAGTGGCTCTGGGGTGATTCAATTAGTGCAGCAGGCATGGAGAAAACAGCACAAAGAGATGTGGTAGTTAGAAAGTCATTTTCTTTTGATCATTATAGCATCTCACACGTGGAAGCAGAAAATTATAGGCTCATGCGTCTTTGCTTAATATCCTCTGGGGCCAGATTTGTCGTAACATTGAAGTTAGCTGTCAGAATTGACAAAATCATGTGGTGCTGATGAATTTACAGTGCTGCTCTTAAAAGCCGAAGCAGGATCCAGGAAATGTCTGCCAGACAAATGTATTCAAGTTCTCTAAAATCACCTTTCCCTCCCTCCCCGCCCCCTGCCTTGGCTGCAATCCCTCCTGGCCTTTGTGGTGGCTCTGCCGCCGCCGGGGCAGATGCCGGGCTGGGACGGGCGCCAGCTGACTTTGCGCTGACTGTCCCCATGTGCTGCTTTCTTCTCGGGGTGCCACAGCCCCTGCAGCCCTGGGACACATCTCAGTGCACTTGTGCCCTGAAACACCCAGCTCAATCTCACCAGACGCTGATAAAAGTGCAGGAAAGCACCTTTCTGAAGCTCCCTAAACAAGTTTGGTGCTGGAGAGCAGCAGCCAGGGATTCTCATCCAAGCTCCAGCTGTCACCACATGGCAGGTACAGCACAAAATGCAGCAGTCACAGCAGCCCACACACCTGGAGGGAGGAGCACAGCCCTGGCCAAGGATGCTCAGGACCTGCTGCTCCTGCTGTGGCACAAACCCCTCCTGAATCAGCCACTGAGGGACCCAGGGGTCTGTGGGAATGGGTGACGCGGAGGAGGGGGACCCCTGAGATTGTGTGGCTGATGTGTACCCCACATCAGGGAGGACTGGCTGTCCTGCCTGTCCTGCTGGTTGGCACAGGGGAGAAGCCTCTCCATGTCCACGGGATTCTGCTCAGGGAAGCTGAACCACCACGGCACTGGAGCAATCTGCCACTGCCTGTCCTTAGTCCACCTCCCACAGCACCCACAATTTCTCAAATGCTGTCTGGGTTCTGAAACTAAACATCCACCAGCCCCCTGATCCCAAACACTGTTGGAGCATCTCCCACTGTCCCACAAGGTGTGGATCATCTCCTTCCAGAGGCAAGCACTGCCTACCCCAGACAGCCTCAAGTTACTGGTGCTGTACATCACCCAACGCTGAACAACAACCCCCAGACACAGGAACACTCTCCTTCCAGGACATATCTTCCTGCCCTAGAGAGGTGGAAGGGTTCTCAGTCCCCTTGCCTCTTGCCCGGAGAATCGTCCCTGCCGTAGGATCCTCGATGCCACGGGAGCGGGGCTGGCGCACTCCGATCGCTCCCCGCGCCGCGGGAGCTCCCGGGGCTCGTTGATGGAGCTGTGCTCGTGGCTTTGCCCTCGCTGAAGCAGCTCCAACATTCCTCCTGTATTTAACACAAACCCCACCTCGGCTGCTCTCTCCACACCTCCACGCACCGAGGGTCCTGCTGACAAATTCAGATGACAGATCTTTTTTTTCTTTTTTTTTTTTTTTTTTCTGAGAACAGAGAAATATTTTTGGCTCTGGAAAGATGGGAATTTTCCCATCACACCAGCCAGGAAGGAAAAGCCAAACCATGCCAAAGTGCAGGGCCCAGCCATTCTCAGCCAGTGTGACACTGATGGAGCCAGTGCTGCTGGATTTTGGCACAGCTGGACCTGCCTTCCCTTGGGAAAAGCGTTCCTGCTGTTTCATTCTGGTGGGAGAGGCAGCTCACAACATGTGCTCCACACTGGGAAAGGCACGTGGACGTCCTGCTGGCCTTCCCCTTTCATCTCTTTGTGTCCATCCTTCCTCTGCAGAGGGATATTCTCAGCCTAGTTCCACATGCTTGATTTGAATAATTTTTTAAAAAATACTAATCAAGAGGTGGACTTGTGAGGGATTTTTTTTAAGGTTGCCATCTGTAAGAAAATGCTATTTCTAACCAACTTCTATGATTTTTGGGGAGTGAGTTTTATACAGTTTGTTCATCTTGAGGAATCTCTTTACCTTCTATTCTTCCATCTCTGTCTGGTCTTCAAGATATGCTAATCAGTGTGTAAGTATATCCTTTCAAATAATTATCATACATTATACTCTACTCATCTCTGTATAATTTCCTCATATGCATAATCGTATTTGACTTCCTTATGAATGTAAAAACCATCTTACCTTGGGCAAGTTAATCTTCATTGATTGAATATCAAATTCATTTGAATGTGTTAGCAAAGCCTTCCCCCCTCCCTCTTGAACAGCAGAAGACAGAAGAGAAATACACATTTCCTATCCTGCTGCTGAAGAATCTGTGTTTATTTGGTCTTTATTTCTCATTTTGCTCTCTAAGTCCCTTTTTGCTGCCCCACTTCTCTCTCTGCTTCTTTAAATAAAAGTTACAAAGGAGAAAAGCCAAATAACAACGGCTCCTGCCTTATTTTCAGATGAAAAATGCCTCTTTCTCTGTGCTTCTGAGAAGAATAATTAAGGAACCGCAGAACCCTGATAATAACTAACTTCAAAAGGGTGAAAAGCAAAGCCAAAAGTCCTCCAAATGAAACACAATCCCCTCAAGAAATGCTGGTGTGGGAAATTAGGCTTTCTTCTTAAAACTGTTTGTGGGCTTTGACAGAAACAAACCTCAGGAACAACCCCCTCACTGCTCCTCTGACATCCCACCGGCACAACCTGGGGATGGAGGAAGCCAGGGAAGCTGGGACGGACCCTGACTCTGCTCCTCCTCCTGACCAGACCTACAGCCTCCTGGAAATCTCTCTGCACACCCCTTTGTGGGGCTGGATGTGAGGCTCCAGGAGAATAACAGAGCTTTTGTGCCCAGGAGATGGATGAGTGACATCCCAGCCCCAGAAGAAGCCCTTGCTTTCAGCAGGGATGGATTTTCACCCGGACAAAGCTGGGGTTTCCTGCAGGTGAGCTCCTGTTTCAGGGGGAATTGCCCTGAGGGTCACCTGCCAGTCCTCATTTCAGCATCTCAGCTGAGCAATGAGCTGAAGTCCTTAAAGCACCTCTCATGCAGGACACAACTGTTAAATAACTTGAGTTTGCAAATCCTGATGGAGCCTTGGGGCAGGAACTGCACAGGGAACTGCTGGACGTGCCCCATTCCAAGACAGGGATGTCCCCACACCCCAGGGAGAAGCTCCAGCCTGACTGCTCAGCAACTGTCCCCAAATCCCAGGCTATGAAATATTCCCAGCTGAGTTCAAAATTTTTCAAAGTTTTGTTTTGCCTTTAAAAAAAAAAAAAAGTCAAAACAATAACAAAGCAAAAATTCATGAATGCCAATAACATTCAAATCTCCCCCAGATTATGCTCCTCGCTGGCCTCAGCTGGAGCAGACACCAGTAAATCAGCACTGGGGAAAGGCCCTGGTGATATTTTCTTACCCAGCAGTTAGGAAGGCAATGATATGATGAGTTAAAATGCAGGGCTCTTTGTATGGCAGAGCCCTGGCAGGCTCCAGGCCTGGGGATCAGCCCAGCACTGCCAGCAAGGAGCAGCAGCCTGGCCTGGGTTGGGCTGGGGGTGCTGGGTGGCTACAGCCAGGATCACCTTCCCTTCAGCAGCTTTCCCCCTTTCCAACCAGGGATTTGTCACTCCCAGCCTCCAAGGGAGCCGCCCTGGACCCTTGTCCAGACATCCGAGAGCTCGGCTGGAGCTGCCGCTACGAGGGGGCTCCAAATCCGGGCACGGGCCCAGCGGCCGCGAGTCCTGGCTGGGCACAACTTCCAGGCTGGGAAACCTGGCCATATGGGAGCCCCTGTCCGTGCCACTGCGAGCCCTGGGCCAGGAGGGTGGCAGGACCAGCGTGGCCAAGGCTGAGGCTATTTTCAGCTCTGTCGGTACCAGGAGGGAAACGTGTGTTACGTAGTGTGAAAGGGGAAAGCTGCTTTGGGGATTGCTGGGGAAGACATCAGTGCAGCACGCAGGCAAGATTATATTCTGATTAATCAAGTTAATGTACTGTACACTGTTAACACTAAAATTTTCAGAAGAGGCATGACCAGTTTGTGTGATGGGGGTTTGATTCCTCTGGATTAGAATGGGCTAACTCCCTACAAAACTTGCCTTTTTTCCCTTTCTCTTTTTTAGTTTCTCTGCCTCCGTATCTCTGGCAAACCTTCCTGCCCAGCCCTCAGACTCCTTCCCAGCCTGGAGCAGCCTTTGTACAAAGTGAGGGCCTGACCCAGCAAAACCCAGGACAAATAGGGTGCTCCGAGCCTGGAGCAATCCCTTGAGGCCAACGAGATGAAGCTTCAAGGCTCTGTGCTCCCACAGGAGATGTCCTGGGAGAACAGGGGACATGAAATGGCAGGAAAGCTGGAAAAGGCTTTTGGGTGAGAGATGGGGAGAGCTGCCGATATCATTTGGGGAATTTTGCTCCCTTCACACCAATACTGAAGTTTCTGGAATGATAAGTCCTTGCTAAGCAGGTCACAGCACAGATGGAGCACCCTGAGTGTGCTTTACTCTCAAAGTAAATGACCTCAAAGCATCATCCCACTCTCTATCCCAACCCCCCCACGTCCTTGGGAACAGTAACTTTGGGTAGATGGCTGGGATGAGGTGTTTTCCCTGAAATCCTTCCCCAGACTGCCCTGTTTGTATGGACACGGGGGCACAGCCCAGGTCTGGCCGAGGTCCCCTGGGAAGGTGACCAGGGGCACTGGGGACAGGGAGTCCCTTTGCCATGTGGCTCATCCATCAGGGCCCAGCCAACGCCTTCCAATGGGGATTTAATGATGATGAGCAGCAGACCCCTTCCTGCTTTTACGTCACCCCTGGGAGGCTGGGGAGAGCCAGGCGCTCCCGGCCGTGCACTTTCCCTGACCCCTGAACCCCGGGGCCGGCACTTTTATGGGGATGAAGCGACACAGTTCCTGTAACCTGCCTCGGGGGCCCTGAAAAATTAGACTGAATCAAAGCAGAAAATGAGTTTTCATTTATCTTGTGATGATGCACGAGGTTACATGAAAGACAAATAGCTGCTTCTGACTCTTCCTTTATCATTGTCACTGCAATTAATAGGCTGTGGCCTTCGTTACTGTGTTAGCACTAAAGAGACCGTGGGCCCCGGGGGACGTTAACGAGAGGAGAAAAGCAGTGCGAGCTCCTCCGAGTTCTGTCATGTTCCGCTGGCTAACCTGGTTCTCTGCCTCGCTGCTGCAGTGCTGGTGACTCAGCCACGCCAACACAGCACTGACGTGGCCAGGGCTGATCTGTCCCCTCCAGCAGCGGCATCACCGCTCGCCGTGGCTCGGCCATCAAGGGCCAGGGAGCAGGGATGAGGTTTTCCTGAGGCTCGGTGGCCTTCAGCAGCCACCCCGTGCTGTGGTGGTGGTCCCCAGGGTGGGTGGTCCCCAGCCGGCCTCTGGGTCAGTTTGGGAGTCGGATGCTCCCACTGGGATGGACTGGGCTCGGATTTATTCTGCCCTCTGCCTGGGGTTTGGACTGTGGGGCCCTGGGAGCTGGACTGGGACCAGTGGGAACCAGCAAGCCCCCCTGGAGGGAGTCAAAAGGCAAGGAAGAGGTTGGGGTTCAACGTGCAGACTGCCTTCAAACTGAGACTCCAACACTTTTGAAACTCTTTAGCAGAGACAAACTTGGCTGTATAGTTAGGAGCTTAATTAAATCTACCTCAAATTTTCTGAAGACTTTCTGGGCTCGTGCTTACATTAATTCAGGGGTTTCCCATGCAAAGCTCACTCTGCCTTGCAACCTGCTTTTGACCTTCATCATTCATTTTTGGTGCTAGAACACTTCTAGAGGGTTTGGCATAGCCTATTCTTACGTGATCATGGCACTATTCCCTTTAATTGGCGCTTTTGGAAGTTAATTGAAAGGAATCCATGATTGGCAAATCAAAATTAAGAGAATTTTGTAGGGATTAAAGTTGTCCTGGAAGAGTAGGGAGAAAAATGTTTATGTGGGAAAATGGAATTGCTGTGCCAGTGCTGTGCTCCCAGGTGCCCCCACATCCTCAGCTCTGTAACAGGGGAATGAGGGGCCAGCCAGGGGCTGGGCCAGCCCGGGAAGATGCTGTGGGTAAAAAGGCTCATTTCAATCTAAATGCAGTTAACATGCTCAGAGTCATTTGGGATAAATGGGATACTTAAGGACACATGATGGCTAATCTCTGCTATGACATTTGTGGAGGAGGAGGAGGAATAATTTAGACTGAGGGTATTGTGCTGCTCACCAGTTATCCCCTCTCTGCCATCACAAGTGGAACTAATTGTCAGGAGGACACTGGGCACACTGGTGGCACCTCCCGGCCCTGCGTCCCCAGGCCCCTCACCTGTGTTCTCAGCTCCTCTGCAGAGGCATCACTGACCCCATTTTTCAGACAGGGAACTGAGACACGAGCAGTGCAATAGAGCTGTGGGATTTCTCTGAATCCGAGCTCAGGCTCCTGGGGAGTTTGCAGGGAAAAGAGCCAAAGGGGCAGGAAAGGCAGGAGAGAGCAGCTGGGCATCTGACTTACCGACAGTGACACCCAGGCCCGGGGCAGGGACAGCCCCTGCTGCCCCCCTGCCCTCCCAGGCACAGCCAGAGGTGTTTCCTGGGCTTGCACAGGGGGGCTCAGTCAAGGATGGCTTTTGTTTCTAAACTTACAAACATTCTTTACTCATCCTTTTCAGTACAGTTTCTGGGCTTTGTGCCTCTCATCCTGTCAAGGTTCTTTCAAGCACCAACTTCCTGACGTTCACTTGAAAAACATCACAAATTATCAGCAGAAGCAAGAAAGCCAGAAGATTTCCAGCTGATTTTCCAGGGCCTTTGTTCAGTGCAGACTGGGCAGAGCCCCTGCTCCGAGTGCTGCTGCTCCCCAGTGCCAGAGCAGCAGCATCAACAGACAGATATTCACTGTGCCAGTCGTTCAGCACGAGTCTGGGGGACCCACAAGGTCATGCGAGAGCGCCAGCCTCGCTGCTTCCCCAGCGCTGACCCCTCTGAACCCAGCGGCACCGCTCCCCTCGGCTCCATGGAGCCGGGATTTCGCCCCTAGATGGCTCTAGGATATAAGTTGTTCCAGGCTATGCTGAAGGATGGTTTGCAAATCTCCCTTCCCTGGTTGTATCGCAGCAGTGCCAGAGGGTCTGGGTGTTTCTCTGGAGGTACCCGGTGTCCTTGTCCCGCAGCCTGTGCCCCTCGGGGCAGCGCAGGGTGTGGTGGCCCTTGGCTGTCACCCACTCCCGGCAGGGTGGCACACGCTGGACACCACATAAAAGCCTCGGAGGTGCTGGACAGCACCTGTGTGTGGGAAAGCTGCTCTCCTGAATCCAAGACAAGCCCTGGCTGGGTTCCTGTAAATGATCCCCCTGCTCTGATGTGCTGCTGGTGCCGTAAGCAGCGGGGCAGGATCGGCAATGTGGGATTAAGAACAATCACACCACTGCATCCCTAGGGAGACAGGAGGTGGATAAGGAAAAGTGACAGATCGTGGGCAAGGAGAGGAAAAGAGGCAATTTAGGGAAAGCAGGAA
>NW_008237409.1:1602165-1625289 GCF_000691975.1 Corvus brachyrhynchos
CAGGAATGAAATAACTCTTCCCTCCTGTTCTGCTGAAGCTTTCTGCACCTCCCAGTAATTAAAATACAAATGATCTGGCCGGGCTGCCCCTGCCCGCAGAGACCCATCGCCCATTTCCGCCCCAGAGATGAAAAGTTTAACCACCTTTAATGGAGAGGGGGGAAAGCATTGCCATCCACACTCCATCACATATTTATGATGCTTGAGAAAAGATCAATAGCAGCTATATGCAAGGGTCTATAAATTTAATGTAGCATGATCATTTAGTATCAGTTGTTTCCTAGATTAATAACAGCAGGCTGGGCCGCAGTCCTCAGATATGATAAAGTAATGCTGACGGGGTATGTACAGCACATGGAGCTGCCTCCTTTGCAAGATGCTGCCTCAGACAGCGAGAGGGACTCACCTGCCCAGGTGTCTGTGCCACCCTGGGTCCCCTGGCAGAGCTGGCAGCACCCACCGGGTCTGACCGCGCTCCCTCGGCTGATACGAGCCGTGAGTGAGAGGGAGGAACCTGCCACGAGGATGTCCCCAGCACAAATGTCCCAGTTTGGGGTGAAGCCCTCCGAGCTGAGCACCTCCTCCTCCAGCTGGCTGGAGGCAGAAGCGCTCAGCATCCCCTGCCTGCGCTGAGCTGTCCCTGCCTGTCTGCCCGGCCTGCCCAGGGGCCAAGGACTGGCTCTTTGCAGTGACCACAATATGTTATGGTTCAGTGGAAGGACCTTAAACTTACAGACAAGGACAAGGCAGTAAAAGATGAAGCACCTGAACCCCCCATTTCCAGATTACTAGACCCCAGGTGTGTGCTAGGGAGCAGTTAAATTTCATCATTACCCTTTCTTCTATGGTATTTTTTATAGTCCTTTTTACTACTGGCACTAAAGGTGCCGGACGCATCCCAGGAGCTAAGAGGACATCACTCGTCAACCTGACTGCTCGCTGATATAAAAAATGACAAGTCCTGGCTTAATCTTTCTGATAACTGTGTTCTGCATGGCCCATCCATCTCCATGGAGGAGTTTTGGTGAAGCCGGAAGACAAGAACATCACAGCATTTAAGAATGAAAAATTAAGTGCCCTTTTTGAGCACAGCATGGAGCTTATTACCGCAGAAGTGTTCGCCTGCTACTCCTCAGGTTGTGAGCATGTGCCTGCACTTGTCTGGAGTGAAGCTCCTGCTCTCAGCCTTTAATAATTTGGCTGCAAGCAGGAAAACAGAAAGAAAAATCAGAGACACTGACAGACAGAATGAAAAGGCCTACAGATACAGAGCCCTCTGCCTTGAAAGCAAGAAATCCAGGGATATGGAGACACAACAACCCTGCCTATGGACTTCCAAACCATTGTCCCCTTGTGAGAGTCCGACAAGTTTCCTAAAGCTCCTGCTCCTGCATTCAAGGGAAAATAAGAGAATTTGATATATGTATAAAACCAGTGGTCACGGAGGAAAATCTTAAAAAACTGAGTTCAAGAGCTTAAAGAAAATGCAGAAAGCCCCTAAAAATAATTTTCTAGCATATTTTTTAAAAATTATTTTACAAATTGGCACTGCTGAACTTTACCTGATATGCCAGTTAGCTCCTGAGACCTGGGGCAAACAGCTGCCCTCACTCAGCTCCTGTTTCACTTGAAGATTTTTAAAACTAAAGCCAATAGCCAGAGATACTACTGTATCAGAAACAAGGCTCTTTTCATTCATGCTGTGCTTCTCTCCTTGGCTGCAGCGCAGCCCTGCCAGAGAGCAGGTGGAGATCCCAGCCCCAGAGGCAGCACAGCATCGCCCTGCCCAGCTCCCCCCAGCCCTCCGTCCCTCCACAGATGTTGCAGCTTCGTGTGAACTGGCAGCACAGCAAATTGTAATTTAATTAACTCTTAAGCATTCCTGTAATCCAGGCTGACAGGGCTCCCCCAGCCCTGTGGTTCAGGAGTCCTGTCTCCATTGTCCCTTTTGGCAGGGCTGGCGTTTGTTTGAGGAGCCAAAGTTGATTGAGTCATCTTGGAAGGACAAACTGCAGCCCCTACTCTGGAGCCCAGGCTCCCACTATGCCTGGATGTCAACTCACCCTGGCTTAAAAAAGCCCAGACTGGTTTGGTTTAAGCCCTTATTGTTAACTCTAAACACTCAATTGGAAACAACTTTAGCAATGGGAAAGGAAGCAGAAGGATGGTCGTGGAGAAGGTCTCTCCTGGCACAGGCAGGCACTGACTGCAGGAACCTCCAGGGAAAGGGGGTTTCCAAAACCATTTGTGGAATCCATGGCTTCTCTGTGACCAGGTGAAGAACGAGTCAGCCCCAGTCACCAAACCTTGTCAGAGCTGCCCTGAGCCCTGCCTGGTGTGTGGCACCCATGGCACTGGAGGAAGAGGGGCTTGGATGTTACTCCACAAGGAGGAGCTGGGCTGATGCCAAACGAGACCCTGATTTCCTGAGCCTCAGGTTTTCCTCAGCCACAGCAAGGCCAGGACACTGCCCTGGGCCCTGAGCTCTGCCAGGTGAGCACAGTGTCAGCACAGACACCACGGAGGAGCCCAGGCAAGCTCCTGGCCCGGCTGGACATGGGTCAGTGTGCCAGAACTCAGAGTGTCCACAGCCTGTTTCAGGCACCTCATCAGGAATTGTCCTCCTGGGTCATTGGCTCTCTGCATCCCTCTCCTCCAGCTCTGAGGTGGCCCCTGGAGCCAGGTGGCTCTCACGGGCTTTGATGGGGAGAGGGCGGCCAGCACTGAAACAATTCACAAAGGAGAGGGGAGAGGTGGAAATTTTCCACTGAAACCTACTTTTCGTGGAAAATTGGGTTTTCAACAAAATGAAAGCAAGTGCTTTTTCTTTTCCTGCTGTTTTGATTTTTCATCAGAAAATTAAAGAGAAGAACACTGTCACAGTTTCTTTCCCAATTTTTTTTCCTTTTCAGTTTCTTTTGGCCAAAGGCTACAAAAGATATTTTGGGTCCCTCCTACAGTTTTTCAAGTTTTATGTTTTCAGCTTCCTGATGCAAACCTGGGATTCTCTGTGGGGAATTAAAACATCCTGCAAGCACTCCTTGGTTACTTGCACCCCTCTGCTCCAGGACACCGACGCACTGCTGTGTTCACCCATAGCAGCTATGGTGCTTTCCACAGGATTTATGTGGATTTGGGGTTTCCTGAATCTCCAAGTCTTTCCACTGCAGATATTTGCCCCAACACCTGTCTCAGACATTATCTCCATTTCCTCCCCTGCTGTATTTTAGATCATGAACATCCCCTGGCACCCCTTGCCCAGCACAAAGATGCTGGGCTGTGATCACAGTGCCACGATAAATCACACCACTACGTCTGGCACCTACAGCCCCGATGGAAAAGCAGCTCTGCTCCTTCCTCTGATGCAAAAGGAGTTTTTCTCTTTCCTCCACTGAAGAAAGAACACAATTAATGCCATCCCAGCACCCTGGCACCCTTAGCAGAAAGGGCACAGGCTCAGCCTGGGCAGACACAGCACACAGAGCTCATCCAGGGTTCATCCAAGGCAAATTTGATGGAGCGGATCCACCAACCCTTATCAACGTCGAAGCAGCGGGACCCGATAGCTGTACAATGTACAAGCCTTGTCTGGGTGCTTGAAGTGTCCTCAATGAAAATTGCTAAATAAATTTTGCCAATTAAAACACCCGTTTCTCTCTGTTCTACCTGTCACAAAAGAAAGTTTCATTTATGAAATGCATTAATCGTTGGATCTCCAAAGCCCCATAAACCTGTGAGTCCTGCCTGGTGTATAATCTTCTAATCTCCTCCTCCTTAATCTGCTCACTATGGAAACCCCTGTCATTAGGAAACAAATGGCTTTGTGGGCTGCCTTATTATTTGCAAGGCAAGATGTAAAAGAGGGCGAAGCTGATCGGGGAGGACAGTATAAATTACTGTGGTGTTTACCTCGGTCATGTAAAGGAGCTAAACAGTGACTGGGGATAAAACAGCAATCCTGTTATCAGGGAAAAGTTTTAAAGCCACAGTAAGGGGGCTGTGTTTGCATCGTTATCGTGCCTGCCCCTTCCTGCCAGGGGTTTATCAGGTAAGTGACTCCAGGCAGGGATGTGTGTGTTCATTTGTTAGCACGTCTGGGTCCTGAGAGAGGTGAAGCCACAGGTAAATGAAAGTGCCCCACATCCCCACTGCTGGGGGCACTCGGGGCACAGCACGGGGGCCGCTGGCACTGCCACCCTCCTGGGGTGTCCAGAGTCCCCCAGCACTCCCTGGGATGATGACACAGCCTGGTCCCTGTCCCTTGGGTGCAGCCACCCCAAATCCCAATCGACGGCTGTGCCTGAGCTGGAACCGGCACAACCAGAGCTTGTACAGAGCCTCTACTACACCTCAGTGGCCAAACCGTGTCCTTCACCGGCCAAACCGTGTCCTTCGCTGGCTGTCCCATGCCCAGCACACGATCCACACCTGCCCAGTATCAGTTAATACCATCGGTGTTTTGGTTGCTGTCCTCAGGTCCTCACTTTTTCCCATCACAGGGATCAGGTTTTTCAGATAAAGGTGGATTAGGAAGAAATACAAACTGGGCACTGTCCTGCCTCCAACCCAGCTAACAGGGAGGGGAGGAATGGCAGTGTTGACAACAGCAGAGCAACTATGGATAAAACCTGACCTCTCCCTGAGGATGCCCCCAGGGCCCAGCACTGAGCAGGGGTTTTTTAACTTGGAGGACGAACCAAGCCTGAACGATAAAAGGTTTCATGAAATCAAGGAGGGATGCAGAGTGCAGTGGTGGAGAAGCCCTGGGTTTGGGTATGAGGGAGGGAGCTGGCTCAGGCTGAGAGGCTGTGGAGGGAGCTGGACACTGGATTTGAGGTGGGAATTGCTGAACAGCTGCTTTTTCTGGAGCCATTCCCAGCGCTGACCTTCGGCTCAGCCAGCGTGGAATCCACTGCTGCTGAAACCTCATCCATCAGCGAGCCCCGAGCAGGAGGAGACACAGGTGAGAGGGAACCAGGGGAAAAAGGAACGTGAAATAAGAAGGGAATTGGAAAAGCAGGGACCCCAATTCTAAATGTGCTGACGGTGCTGTGCTGTAATTAATAAGCACCAAATCTAACAGGGATTCGTACGGCGCAGGGAAGAGCACCTCATTAATCACAGCCCAAGGTGTCAGGATGCCAAACAGGAGGAGAACCTGCCAGGCCCCGGCAGGGAGTGGAAGGGTCCTCCAGAATGAGAGCCCTCTGGAACAGGCAGGTACAAAACACAATTAAAACCCCCTAAAATATCACCAACAAACTAAAAGCCACAAACAGTTTAAAGCACAAAGTTCTGGAGGGTTTGTGCTTTCTGGTTTCAGGGCAGCCATCCTCCTGCTCCCTGTGCCCCTCTCCATCCCAGTATTTCAGGTTCTCATTGCTCTGAGGGTGTGCTCTCACTGGTAGGGCTCATTTCACTCCTGTACCCAACCTGGATGTCTCGGACTGCTTTGATTTCCTGTGCTGTTTGTCTGCTAACATGGTATCATTTAAGCAACAAAAAAGAATGGTTCGTTTTTTGAGAGGAGAGGAGAATAGAGGCTCGCCAGCTATTTAACTGAGCCTTCTTTGATAGAAAACTTGAGCAGGCAATCAGCAGTGAACCCAGCATTTGCAAAATGGAAATAAATGAGAATCGTGTCCGGAAGCCCAACGCCTCCCTCTCCATGCGCAGCGTCCAGACACCGTTATCCAAATCCAAGAGAATGCTGGAGTGGCCTCTCATCCCAGTCATCACCAGTGGTTACTGGGAAGCACTGGGAAGGCCATTTTGCACCCTGAGCAGCCTGGCCAACACTGACATCAACGCCTCCCTGCCTGATACAAAGCTAGGCACACACAAGGAAATTCCACCCTCTCCCATCTATCCACAGCAGCACTGTAGGAATAACAACAACAACAACAACATATTAATGCCTCTAGTTGTTTATTCACAGTCAATGGTTATGTTTTCCTTCAAGCAAGCCATTAAACTTGTTAGCTCCTGGTTAGACACTAATTTTCTCTCCCAAAGAAGCGGTGTGTTAGGAATTATGTTAATGAAGTATAAATCAAATCCATCCTTAAGTCAAGAGGCTGATGCCATCCAAACATATCCTGTGTTTCAACAGCAATATAATTTCATAGCTGTAATCCATCAGCAGCCAGGCTGGTCAGCTAATTCATTAGAAATAGATAATTAATGTCCACTAATAACCTGCTGCCTTGATTTCGCTGTTCTTGAGAAAGGAATAAGAGAAAAACTCCACATTTTGAGGCAGTTTTAAGTGGTGTATTTTGAGGGAGGTGATTGTTGAACATTAATTTGCTCTCAATCAGCAGTGCAGGTGGAGTTATTTATCTCTTCACCTGATCACGCTGGAGAGCTGGAAGGGGAAGAGCAAACAGCAACAGGAGGCTGCTGGGAACGCGGGCTGTCGATAACTGCGCTGGGAAATGAGGAATTCCCGGGATAACGGTGACACTACTTAGATATGAATGGTGCTTCCAACGTAAAATATGGAGATAACCAAGCAACAAATAGGTCATTTCTTGCAGCACTTCCCCGGCAGAGAGTGTCTGTGCAGCAGAACACCATCTGTTTGCTGTAACCTCGGCGATTTGGGGTATTTATTGGTGCTTGCCATTGTCCCAGGACCTCTCTGGAGAGGATGGTTTGCTCTGAAGTGCTTCCTCCCTTGGAGTGTGAGAGAGATGAGAGGGCTGGTTATCAGTGGGGATGGGGCATCCATCAACTGGATGGTGGTGCTTTGGCCCGGGAAAGAGAATAGAAAAAGGAAAGAGAGAAAAGGGAAAGGGGAAAAGAAAAAAAATCACATCTATTGCTCCTTCGAGCTCTCCATCATCCAAAAAATGTAGCACACAGAAGGTGCCTTGGCTATACCACACTGAGAAACATCAGCCCCTGCCTGTAACTGTGCCAGGCCCTCGGCCAAGAAATGTGTTGGCATATTCAGACCTGAGAAATCCCAGGAACTGCCAGCAAAGCAATGCTGGGGATGGATTTGGCTGCCTTTGCAGCCCCCGTCTGCATGGGAAAAAAATAAAGACAAGCTCTCCCTTAAAAGCAATAATAATAAAAGGAAAGAAACTGCAAAAGAGACAAAACTCGTGCTTAAAAGTGGAAGCACATGGCAATAAGAGGATGGAATAGGCCAAATGGGCAAGGATGAATTCTAAAAGAATTTAAGCTGTAATTAAACCGAAGGGGAACAGGGAGGCACTGGGATAAGTTTTGTTCCCAGACCTGTTTGTCCCACTGCTTTGGGAAAGCAGCCCTGCCTCCCACCTCCTCCTCATTATTATTATTTGTGCAGGGTTCTCTGCAGAGCAGCTCATAACTCACCATGTTTATGATAAAGCAGAGCAGTTGTTTTTGGAGACAGGCACTTTGGAACGGCGCGGCCCCGGAGGCTGCGCCGCGGTGAGTTCTCCCCACCATTCCCTGCCAATCCTTCCCTCCCCTTTCTCCAGAGCGCCTGAAGGAAATTTATTGCAGCAGGCGACTGCTATGGGCAAATACTAATAAAATGCTGTTTTGCTGCAATTTGTTTAATTGGCCACAGAAGAGAAGCCTTGCATGTTAGATCCAGCTCCTGACACCTCCTGCCCAGTCCGCAGATGTTCTCACCATGAAGTGCTCACATCTCCATGTTTATGGTGGGGAGCAAACAGACCCCTACCATTAAATCTTTCCTATTGCAGCAGATCTGATTTGATTTAACATGCATATTTACTGTGGCAGGCTGCTGGCAACCTCCCTGATTTATTCAGCAAAAGGTACTACTTAACATACCCTCCCCTCCTCGCCACCTTCCAGACACTCCTCCCCATCCTAGTCCCGTAACAGATCCAATGGATGGGCAGCAAGGGGGGAGGCAGACACGCAGATCTGAACCACAGGGGTCCTCTTGGAGATATTCTTCATGGCAAACACAGATTTGATGGCATCAGCTCAATTACGAGGGTCAGGACTGGGACTTTGTCCTGACTTGCTGCCTGCTCCAGGGATGAGCTCTTTGAATTTCGACCCTTGGTTTGCAGGGAACTCTGGTTATCACAGAGGTCCCAGGGAGCTTGACCTATATTTCCGTAGTGCTTTGGGATCCCCAAGTGAACTTACTGATTAGAGCATTTTAGCAGTTACTGAGGAGAAAAGGACTCCCCAAAAAATGAATTCCCAGACTTTCCTGGGATGTGATTTGCACATCTCTGCAAGGGACAGTGCTAACTCAGATGCCAAAGCAGGTCATCTGCTATTTCCATATCAATTTTTAGAAATCACAGTATGTCTTTACTGGGTTAGAATTCAGATTTGGGGGGCAGAGATGCAGCTCCTGTTTCCCCCCAGGTTCGCAGGGCAGAAGAAGATTTAAAGCAACAAAGGCAGCCACCCTGCCGTCCCCAGCCTTTGTATGCTCAGGGGGTTCGTGTCAAGAAAAGGAACTTAAAACAGCAATTTAGGAGATTTTTGGTGCTGTAAGTCCTCCCTTTTCCCTATGTTTTTATGGCAGGAACCGAGCCCATCTCCAGCCCCGGCCGAGCACACGGTGGCCAAGCCTCCTGCACTGGGCAAGGATCCAGGTGAAAAAGGATGCTCAGGCTGAGACGTCCTAAACAGTGATTTGTACACACTGAGAATATTACAGCTCCCCATGGATTCTCCCTGATACTCATTAAGTTTGCTCTTTGCCACATATTTCAGAGATTTTAGGGGTGGGAGCTGTGAGACTCATTTGCACTGACTTACAACCCGAGCTGTGGAGTGGGGTTTGTGCTGTCACCGCTCGGGCCGTGCTGGAGGAGAGGGGAAGGGAGGGACAGGGGAGAGAGCGGCCATGGTGACAGCCCCCTCTGCTGCTTCTTGACCATCTTGAAGGTCTTTTCCAGCCTTACCGATTCCATGAGGATTCTAATCGTGAGCACAACGCTCATGGTTGTGTCCCTGGGATGGTGAGGGCGGAAACAAAGCAGCCCCGGTTTGAGCAGTGATGGGATGGAAGCACCTTTTAGATCGACTTCTGCAGTTCTAACTGCAGGGAGAGAAGCCACAGGCAGGGACAGAATGGCTCCTAGAAAAGCCTGGCTGGCTCTGAGGACTGGGAATGGGTGGTGGGACCTGGCAGTTCCCGACCCACTCCTGTGGTTGGTGCCAGATGGAAAACCTCTCCTTTCAGAGGGACGGTGGGGGGGGGGGCTTATGCAACCCCAGGACCCTGGATGCTTTCCCTCCCCGGGGCTTTCCATGGGAGAACAGGGAGGGCCTGCAGCTCCAGGTGAGGGGGTCACCCTTGGGAGATGCCGTGGGAGCAGCAGGAGCGCTGTCAGTCACCGCGGGCAGGGAACAACCACACCCCGAACACCGCAGCAAAAGCGAGCTCGGCGAGAGTCAAGAGCGCACCGAGAGCCGCAGGGTGACCAGCAAGGCCCGTTCGCACCTCGGGGGCTCCCCTCCCGTCCAGGCTGGCACTTGCTGGGGGAAGCGACAGGACGGAGCTCGCAGAGCACAAAGCCAAGGCAGGAGCTGCCCGGGGTGAGCGGCAGCCTCGGGGCAATCGCAGCCCTCGCTGCAGCCCTCGGTACACAACACCTCCTCCTGCAGGGGTGATTTCCTCCCCAGCCCAAGCTGTTATCTGAAGGCAGAGAATGCCAGCCATTATCCCCGGGCCTATCGGATCAGCTGCTCCATTCTTTTATCTTCTCTTATTGAGGAGATTAAAACAGAGCCAAGCTCGGGGAAGCTTCCCGGAAGGCAGAGGTGCTGATTGCCGCGGGAGGGGGAGGCTGTGCTAATTCTCACACGATTTTTTTTTGGTAAAAATACACAAATGGGTCACTTTGTCATGAGTAAATAGGCAGGACATCTCCAGTGCCAGCCGGGCAGTAGCAAGCCACCACAGAGATGTGCAATGGACAGCACCTTTCCTGGGCAGTTTTTATCCAGAGGGATCCTTTTTGGAATCCAGGAGACAAAGCCTCATTGCATGGCTGGTTTTCCTTCCTCTCCTGTGACAGGGACCACGCAAGGAGGCAGAACCTGCTCCGAGCAGAGCCAGTGGCACTGAGCTCCAGTGGGCACAGCCATCGCTCCCCAGGGGTGGCAACCAGGCTGGCACAGGGCCAGGAGGGACCCCCAAGCTGGGCTCTGTGGTCCTGCTACTGCACGGACTGAGGGTCAAACAGCCCACGCTGCTGCGTGTCCTCTTGCAAGGGAAAGATTCCAAAAGCTTTGCAGCCTGGCTGAACTCCTCCAAACTGCTCAGTTTAAAAAGTGGGGCAGAAAAGCTCACGAAAAGAAACTTTCAGAAATTTCCTGCCTCCAACGAGGCCACAAGTACTGGGACAGCAGGTTTAACTCAGCTGCTCCCGACTTCTGTGCGCTGTCGCCTGCCAGTCTCGGCCCCTGTCCCTCAGGTGGCTCAGAAAATGGGTTGACGGAGCTTCTCGGGCCCTGAGCAATATTTCACAGCTCTTATTCCAGTCTCTGGAGTTCACTCAATTTATACTTATTGTGTCTTGCTCCTCTCTGCACTGCTTGTGGGAACCCCAGAGATGTCACTCACTCCGAGGAATTAGTGACACTCAGCACTGGAGCAGCTTAAATTATTTGGGTTTATTTTATGCAAACAGAGGCTACTGGGAGTGCAGGCAGCAGGATGGAGCAGCACAAGGGATCCTGCCTGCAGTCCTGCCTGTTCGGGAGATCGATGCCAGGGAAATACCTAGAGGGGATCAACAGACCTGGAGAGGGACTTTGGACAAGGGCACAGAGTGACAAGACAAGGGAGGATGGCTTCAAACTGACAAAAAGGTTTAGGTTGGATATTAGGAATGAATTCTTTGGGAGGATGCTGAGGCCCTGGCACAGGGAAGCTGTGGCTGCCCCATCCCTGGAAGTGTCCCAGGCCAGGTTGGACGGGGCTTGGAGCAGCCTGGGATAGTGGAAGGGGTGGATGGGATGGGATGAGTTTTAAGGTCCCTTCCAACCCAACCCATTCCGTGGTTCTGTGACCCCTTCCCAGGGAGCTGGGACAGCGGATGGAGCATCCTGCATCTCGCCAGCCATCATTTCTTGGCACCTGTGCCCTGGGGCAGAGCTCCAGCAGAACTCGAGGCTGGGCAGGAGGCCACAGCGCCAGATGGCCCCGAGCACTGGAGCCGTGGCACCGCCTGGAGGCACCGACTTTGCAGGGCTCAGGGGACAATTCCCAGGGCTCAAAGGACAATTCCCAGGCACGGGCTCCCAGCACAGCTCCAGTGGGAGCTGGGAGTGGGTTGGGAATAGAATTCAGTGCAGCTCCAGGGAGAGGAACCCTCAGCGTGGGGGCTTTGCTTGCTCCAGCTGGGGGGCTGAGATGCTGCAGGAGCCCTGAGTTTGTGGGGAGGGAGAATCCCGAGCCCCAAGCCGGGCTGGCCAGCCCCAGCTCAGGAAAAGGCCCTGTCTTCTCTCACAGAACACGTAAGATCCCTTGTGGAGGTTTCCTGAGGTTACTCGTGTATTAAGTTAAGCTGACCAATTTACAATGCAAATGTTACACAGCTTACAAAGGGTAAATGAGTTGTATGTTGAAGGAGATAGGCTCTACCCAGACAAAAGTGGAACAGACCTGTGGCAAACTGCAATTAATGACCTGAACACATCTTCCAGAATGAAAAATTCATCGAGTCCTCTAAGGATATATAGCCCAAGCAGAAGAAATTATTCACCACCTTCTACATATCCAAAGTGTCACCAAGCCTATTTATCTGGCAAATAAAGTGCTTCCCTTCAGCCTTAATATTTCTGCTGCTGTATGGTCCAGAAGTTCTGAGATTTTTTTGAGAGCAGATTTCACAAAGAAAGTGCAGTTTTAGGGAAGCTGAGAGTGGGTTGGTTGTTGGGAGAAGGAAGATTGAGGTAAAACAAAAACTTTTAAAATCAAAGGGAAGGGTAGCAATCGGTTTCTTCCAGAAACCTACCACATCAGGATGGGTACCTGAATTTGAGACCCCAAGACACGCTGGCCACTGGCCAAAATCCCAACTGTGACATTGAGGGAGGCGATTCCCAGTCTGGCCACGTGCAAAGGGGAGATAAAACCTAACTGTCCCGTTAGAGGCGGCACTGGTGGTTTCATTAATGCATGTAAACGCACTTCTGTGGTCCCCAGGTGGGTTGAGAAGTGTTGTTATAAAACTGGGACTAAATCTGAGATATTCTTCTTCCTGCCTGTAATGGGAATGAACAGAGCAACTGCTCTGCAGACCCTCTGTGGTCCAAGTGATTCCGGATTTCTTTGTGGTTTACTGCCCCAGCACTTGGGGATAAGCAAAGAGAAAAGCAACTATGGATGTCAGAACTAATTTCAAAGAAAAAGTTTTCTTTTGCCACAAAAATAAAATGTAAATTTCTGCCCTGGGTAGGCACCAGCTCTTGGGGAAGGAGGCAGAGCTGCTGCACACCACAGCCTCCTGCACAGGGAGCGGCCCAGGCAGGTGCCTGCTGCCAGACAGACATCCATCTTCCTTTTCCCATTTCCCTTTTCTGGTGTGCCTGTGACCCCAAACAGCCCTTTCTAGCACCCAAATCCCCCGCAGTCCTTCCCAGGATCCATCCGTCTCCTCCACCCCAGGCATCTCACAGGGGGTTAAGCTGCCCCAGCTCGCCTGAGCGCCTTTCTCTGGCAGAGCAGAACCCGCTGCCATTTACAGACTCACCCAAATCACTGGGGGAGTGGGATTTGGGGAATTAAGGTGATACAGCTGTGCTGGGAAGCGGAATGCTGCCAGATCACTCCAGCTGCTGCTTCCCTCGGTAAATTGGGGTATGGACACCAGGGAACATCCCTGGCAGAGTGACCAGCCCTGGCCTGGGGGCTCCTGGGCACCGCCACCCTCTGTCCCCGGCTCAGCTCCCAGCAGCGAGCGCTGCCCTTCTGCTGCTGTTTGCTGAACAAAACCCACGCTGGAACTCCGAGCTAAACAGTTAAGCAGCACTCATCATGCCTAATTTACAAAAGAAGGGGCATATTTCAAAATATTTATTCTGCCTTTCCCAGTTGGATTGGCATAAGCATGTGGAAATCTTCGAGGAATCAAACAACTGTTAATCACCTCAAGCTATTCCGGGCTGAGTTTGCTGTGTAAGCTGCCGCCCTCTGTTTACACATAAGAAGCAATGACTCAAAGAATCCTATAGAGACGAGGTTTTTTTCCTCCTTTTTACCGATAAGGCCTGGCCAAACGGCTTAAAGGGCCCAGCTATTTAGTATTGGAGCTGCACCTTCTCGCCTCCCTCCCTGCCCTGTAATATCCACATTTGTATTCAGCTGGCGAGCGCCGGGGGTCGGGAGGGGGAGGGAGAGCCCCGGGTTTCACAGCCCACCCTCCTCGCCGGGCTGGCCCCGGGGCTGCCTCAGGCTGGAGGGGCACGGATGCCCCCGATGGTATCGGGTGGGCAAGGGCAGGGCTGGACATTGCCAGTGCCTTGAGCAGCACCCCGGCCCACAGATCCCAAAGCCACAGCAAAACCGCCCTCCAAAAGGCACCAGGAGTGGGATTTCCAGACCCAGGGGAAGAAGCAGCATCTCGGTGGTGCAGCTTGGACCTGCTGCCCTTTCTTGCTTTTCAGGGTGCTGTCACCCACCTCGGCCCCCCTCCAGCTCTGCTGACCCCAAACCCTCCAGCTCCACCCCAAAAATGAGCCTTGCCCCCATAAGACCAGTCCCACACTCAGCCTGAGGACAACAAACGCAGCATCCACAAACCCAGCACCCACCACGCTCAGGGCTTTTGCCATTACCCCAAGCTCCAGGCTCTCCAGAAGAAAAGCAAACCCACCAGTGCCCCTCTCCCCTTCCCTTTCATCCTCCCGCCGAGCATGCGCCGGGCTCTCCCTCACGCCATGGCACTGGAGCTGAATGCTGATGAGAAATTCTTGGTCCAACCCCAGGCACTCATTTTCAAGTAATTAACTTGGCACCACCACAGCACACGGCAGATCTGACTTTCCCGACCAGGAGATAACTGAATTAAAAGGCCAGGTGTGGGATTATTTATGGCCAAACTTGCTTCTTCCCCACCACCAGTTTTAAGTCAGGAATGATTTTATCCGGACTTTCTGTCTTCCTACCCAGCCTGGAGGCTGACAGGTTTCTTTGTGGGGGAGCACAGCACAGGGGCAGCTGCAGTGGGGAGCAGCACTGGGATGCTGGAGGATCCCAAGGATGTCCCATGCCTGAGTTGTCCCCTCTCCCCACTGGAAGGGCAGTTTGGGGGGCACCTGAGGGTTTTTTACCATTCCTATTGCTTTGACATGCTGTACATGCCATCTCCTTTTATCAGTATATCTTATTCCTGAAGCCACGTGGAATGAGTGAAACTCCTGCCTCTCCCCAAAGTTGGCAGCTCAGCTGGAGTCAGAGCTCCCCTTTGCTGCCACTACTGTTCTCCTTCCTCCTCCCAGACAAACCCTGACGTGGAGCTGCAGAGAGCTGTGAGGAGGGGGAAAGGAAGATGGTTTGGGGGGCAAAGGAGGATGGAGAACCAGGACCCGGCTGCTCCCTCCACAAGCCATGCAAAGGCTGCTGCCCCTTGGGCCAGGCTGACTGCAAACCCCAGGGGTTTCTGTACAAAAATCCAGGCCCAAAAGGATGGAACAAAAAGATGTGACAGATGTGGATCTCCTGCCACGACCCACCACTGTCCCATGACTCCCAGCACCAGCACTGGGCTGAGTGGGAGGAGGACTGGAGGAGGCCATCCCTGCTCCCAGCAGAGAGCAGAGCTGTGGAGGGAAGGCTGCCGAGCACTGACATATGAGGATAATGAGTGTTGACATATGAAGATACAGCCAAACTGAAAGCTACATCCTATTTAGCTTTTAATTTGGATGCTCATAGAGTGGATTCTGAAGCTCTGTTTCATCACAGCCCTTAAAACGGATCTGACTTACAGGAAACAAGCTGATGTGAGGCTGCATTACTGATAAACCCGACCTGAACACAGCACCCGCTTCCCTTGACAGCCACCCTGTGAGATCCCACGCTGGGCAGGAGAGCTCTGCCCCTGGAAAAGGCATCCTGCTTTGGGAACCACACTCCCTTTTCCCATGGGAAACCTTGTCTAAGCCACACGGGTCGGGGTGAGCTCTGGAAAACAGAGGGACACGCTGCTGCACCTGCCAGAGCCCATCCCAGCATCCCTGCAGGAGCCACCCAGCACAGAAACCCCAGTGTCAAACCTCCTCTGGGCCAGCACCGGCTTGGGAACTTTCTGAGCATCCCTCTGAGCGGAGAGGCCAGGGCAGAGGGGAGCTGCTGTCCCTGCCTGGTGCCCCCTGCTCTCCTGACCTGCCCCAGGGTTTCCTCTCCCACTTTTCCGCTGGCCAATCTTCCAGGCACTGAACCAAACCCGGGAAGGGCAGCTAAAGGTTTGCTACCTGCAGCTCCTGCAAATCGCATCCCAGATTCCCCCCGGGGCAGAAACATCCGCCAGAAGAACACAACAACAAGGACAACAATCACACGTTACTATTTTCATCTCTGCCTTTGCTTTCTTCTTTTTAAAAGTAATTCATGACTCGCAGCGCCGAAGAGGCCCCTGTGATCCCCGGGTAATGGCCTGCCCTCTATGCAGAGTGGAATAGAGTTAGAATGAACGCTCCAGAAACCCTGACAGCCCGTTTAACAAGGTGTCTAACATCCCATTTCCTCTGCACTTCCTCTCTCCTTAATCCTTTTATGCGAAACTCACTCAGGAGTAAGCACGTGTGAAATTGAGGACTCTCTAATACACATTGCTCGACACAGGCTCACTGAAATGGAGTGTCTCAGCCTTGTTCCGTCAAACAGTGCCAAGAGGAAGCCGACGTTAATCAAAGAGTCTTTTCCATGTGTCCAGGGCCTTGTGCACCCGCAGAGCAAATAAACAGCTCTCCGCTGCCACCGCTCTCCCAACACTGCCACCTTCCCAAAGCTCCGCACCCGACAGGCGGCTCAGAGGAGCCGGAGGGGTGGAAACCGAGCGGGGCGAAGGGCAGGGCACACCCAGCTCCCAACAGCTCGGGCAGAGGCTGAGGGGGCAGCAGGCTGTGGTTTTGAAATAGCATCTGCGGGCAGCACAAAGCAGCTCCCCAGGCTGCCGAGTCCTGGAGCTGCTGGGCATCCGCAGCTCCAGGAGATCCTGCGGCTTCCCAGGGCAGGAGCAGCAACCTGGGTTGGATGCAGGGACAAAACGCAGCTTGGGAGAATAATAGAGAGGACAGGGTTGAGCTTAGAGCAGTTCAGATCTCCCCAAACTTGGACTAAAGCTGCTGTAAGGATTATTGTGTGAGTTCTGACCTCCAAGCAGCCTGGCTGCAAGGTTTGATGGCACCAGTGCTGTGATCATTCTGTGATTCTATGATAAATTCATCATAATCAGCCCCATTCTGCAGTAGAAAAACACAGTTTTACACAGCAACTTGGATTCCAGTCTTTTCTTTACTAGAGCAGGGAAAACACCAGAAAGGAAACTGAAAGCCCTCCTGATATCAGCAGAAAGTCTTTTCTTTACTAGAGCAGGGAAAGAACACCAGAAAGGAAACTGAAAGCCCTCCTGATAAATTCCCAGGAAATGCTTCTAGTAGTTTTGTGCATTTTTTTAATCTCAAACCAAATCCACCCCAGAGCTGAGCAATTCACTCCTGAACACTGGGTCCAGTTGATATCAGGGGGATAATATGCTGCAGTTGCAGGCAGACAGACCTGATCCAATGGGTCTATTATCTCCCCCTGTTACTATGATCCTGTCCTAATTAGGATCTCACACCAACCAGATACACCAGAAGTCAATGACAACTTCATTTATCCAAGGGCTTCGGTCTAGGAAAGCTGTCTGGTGTTTTTAAGTCACCATCAAGTAGGTATTGATTCGGGGAAGTCAGGAAATGATCCTTCATTTGTGTGCTTTAGCTGGAATTTGGGGTGCCCGTTGCTGCTCCTGGGCAACCCCAGGGTGGGAGGCCTGAGCTGGGTCAGCGGTTTGCAGGGTGAGCACTGAAAACACCTCGTGTCCCTCTTGCTCTGCCCCACAGACTTTCTGAGGGTTAAAACTCACGGTAAATCAACAAACATTTGGATCAATAAGGGTTGTAGGGGAGTGATTTGCATCGGTGCTCTCAACCCCGTGCTGGAAGAGGAGCCCAGGAAGCGCATGATGGATGTCCAATATTGGGGTGGCGTGGAGAGACAGAGAATCCCTCTAATTGCACGCTGGAATGCAGATTACAGAGCTGAAGATGATGAGCAGTGCTAAACCCAGCGCCTCCAAATAAATAAACACACAATACAAAGCCCCCAGTGACTGAGATTTCCGTGTTATCAGCACCCCGTGTAAACGATAGCGTCCCTCCGGATCAGCCCGCGGAGCGCGGGCTGGGGCGCCGCGGAGATAAGGCACTTTTAATCTGCACACATAATCAGCTGAAGGGAAAATATAAAATGCTAATAACAAATTGGAATTCAATCTAAAAGGGATGCAACAAACACCAGAACCATTTTCCCCTTCTCGCCTTTGGGGAAAATAAAAAAAGAGCAAACCGTGCCCTACTCCTGCTGCCCACCTCTGGCTGTTCCTCCCCTGATTTTCCCCTCCAAAATTCTCCATCTCAACACTTTAGGGGGCGAAATCTTCCCATTAGGAGCTTGGCTCCCATTCTCCCTGCCCCATTCATCCAACTTTATGTTTGAAATGGATCAGTTTCCTCGTGACTGAGCCCAGAGTGGATCTCCCCAGCCCTCGCTCGCTGGAACACTGTAACAGGTAAGTGCTACCATACATCATCTTAAAAGGTGGCTTATCTGGAGAGGAGGTGCAGGAAATATTGTGTGAGGGACTGTCTGCATCCGAGGCACAATCCGATTCCATTTTTCCTTTTGAAATAGGGAGCAGCAAATCCGTTGCTAATGCCTGAAAAAATCACGGCACAGCCCACGGCTCCCTTGGCTCCCTCGGCCGAGGGGGCTGTGCCAGCCTGGCCCACGGCAGGGAAGTGCTCAGGTGGAATCATTCCTAATTGTGACCATGCACCTGGCTCAGGAATGTACCCACACCACCAGCTCCCAAAGCCTTGCTGCCACGTGGGAGCTGCAGCACTGCCCGAGGCCCGAGGCCAGGGGAGCTCCTTTCCCTATTCAAACCAGCACAATGTAAAATGGAAAGGCAATTTTTCTTCCTAAGTGTGTCGATCCCCAGGGCTGCGCCTGCACGGCTGCATTGCTGAGGCCACTCACATCCCTGGGATGCTGGGCTGGAGGCTCTGTATGGATCTGTGCCTGGGGCTGCTCTGATTCTCTGCTGTGACCTTTGGGATCGGGTCAGGTTTGGGAGCTCACCCTTCACCAGAGGCCTGGCCCTTCCTCCTGAACAGGACAGTCAAACCACCCATTGCTGGAGCCTCAGGAAACATTTCTGAGCAGAACTGAAAGAGAACCCAAATATTTTACTCCATTTCTGCGTATCCCCCCTCCACCTAAAGCAAACAACACCTAAAGCAAGCGTCCTTCTGTCAGATCCCAGCACAGCCATGACCCCACACAGCCCCATCACTGCATTCTAGTGACCAGTGGTCCCTGTGAGCTGTGTTACCGTCTGTCCTGAGGTTCCAGAATCAACAACCTGCCCCAAACGATGGGTAAGACACACCTGTGGGTGTTTGATTCCCTTTGCTGTGCTATGGTGACAGTGCTGTACCCCGGAACTACTCTTTCCACATCCATGATATCACACTGCCCAGCCCAGCTCCCGACTCGCAGCTCCTGGGAATCATTTAAGGCTCCTTCTTCCACATCCCCAGAAAGCCAGGGCTCCGTGGCACTACAGAAAATCCAGCATCAGCGCAGAGATTTGGGGTTAAGCCATGGGCTGCTGCAGCCTGTGTAAGCCCCAGTGACAGTGTATTTATTCCCTCCCCACGCCGGTGCTCAGACAGGGCAGATTTCCTATTACACACACGCACACACGCGGCCAAATCCTGTGTATTGGGCAGGGAGATTATTGAACAAAAGTAAGTGATAAAAGCACGGGCCAAAAAGATGTGTTATAGTGTTTTCCTTTGAGGCAAAGACAAAGAAGACACTTTGCTGTTTGTTGTGCCAGAGAATCATCTCTGATTGTTTGTGTCACGGTGGCAGATAAGTGCAAAGGAGATAGATGTTCTGTCTCCCAGGCACAGTTCTCATCTGTATAGTATAAATTTATGCCTGCTGGTTGCAAGGCTCATGATTCAGAGCCCGTGTGTGACTGTGATCTGAGCAGAGGAAGGCACTGCCTTCATGCCTGACGTCGATCTGCTTCACTGGCGCTGTCACTCAGCCCCTGGGCAATGTCCCCTCGCATTAGTGTCACCTGCTCCCTGAGTGGGCTCCCGGCCTGCACCCAGGGCTGTCCCACCCTGCTTCAGCCAAGCTCAGCCCACCGGGCTCTTGCAATGGCTCTGCTCATTGAGGAGACACGTTTTCCCTTCTTTCCTGCAGTTTGGGATTCCTTAATCTTCCCAGTCCCAAACCCAAAGCAATTTCCCTGCACAAACCAAGCATGGGGGATGGAAAGGAGGCAAATGGCTTGGGAGGCGGCTCTGAAATCCCACACCCTCCTTCCTACAGCTCTTGGCCACTGCTTTTGGTTCCAGAGGAGTGAGCTGAGAACAGCAGTGCTGCCCAGGCTGCATTTCAGAAGTCACATCTAATAGCTGCCTGTTTGGGTTTTAAGTGCTCACTGGGGCACTACCAAGGTAAAGATATAATCAAACTAACGATGTTCAAACTGAGCTGGAAGAGCATCTTGGCCTCGGCGTTCACTCCTCATCCAACCCCAATGCACAGCACCTTACAGGCTGTGCTGGAGGCTGCCAAAACCAGCCCTGCAGGGGTTAATGGGGCAGCAGGGAGCTCCCTTACGTGGCAGCACAGAACTTTAGCTGACACTTATTAACGCATGCACAATTAGCAAGGGCCAGATTTGAGCACAGATCTCGCCTACCCTTTTCAACTCCATCTCTGGGCTTTGCCTCATGGTGTGAAGGGAACTTTGCTGCTCCTCAGTGCCCTTCTCTTCCCTTACAGCAGCAGGGTGATGGATCCTGTTCCTGTTCCTGCTGTTCCTCGGGGACACAGCTGACACCACTCCTTCCCTCTCCTCCTGCTCAGTCCCAGTCACTTCACAGAGTCACAGAATTGTTTAGGCTGCAAAAGACCTCCAAGACCATCGAGTCCAACCCATGGCCAATCACCACCTTGTCACCCAGAGCAGAGCACTGAGGGTTACTGTCCACGCTGGTGCCACCACAGAGCTGATGGGGTCCTGCTCAAGGACAGGGGACTGCCAGCCACAAATGGTGTGGTTGGAGCCAAGTCAGAGACAGGCAGGAAATGCTGACTGAAGATGCTTTGGAAACAAATTCTTTCAAAGCAACAGCATCAGCGAGACCTTCACGCACTTTCCCCACCAAGCCAGGCTTCTGAGAGTCCTTCCCACACAGAGGCTGGGTGTGCTCTCAGGTGTGAAGAAGATAAAAGAATCTCTGAGCCGTGCTCCTGCCTTATCCTCCAGAGCTGAAAGTTTGTTTATTTGGGTCTGCAAACAACCCCAATTTCCCCCAACTCCTGATTGCTTAATTTCATGCCCCTCTGACACAAGGCCAGTATCTCAGCCCATCTCCTCACGCCCCTTCCTGCAGCAATCACTCACGCATCCAGTTCCCTCCCCTCCTCACCAGCTTGGAGTGACGAGCTCCAAGGGGATCCCGGAGGAAATTAGCTTTGCTCCCATTACTGGACAATCTGGAAGGATGAGGGAAATGAGGGCTAAGCCCAGAGGTTTAATTTCCCCTTGTGATGATCAAGGGACTTTAATTTTTTTTTTTTTCCTTTTGGTACCTCTGAAGTTGGAGGGAAAATAGCCAGAGCCAAAGACAAATGAGAAAGTTCACTGGAGGTTCCGGATTTCCCCACAAATCACCTTGGCCAGGGAAGGTTTTATTGCAGGAGTTTCTGGGTTAATCCAACACGGGAGCAGAAGTGCTACCAGCCCGAGAGGCGCATTCCCTGCTGCAGTCAGTGATTACCTGCCACCCCGTAGTCCTGAAATCAGACCCGAACTAACCTGGCGCTCCCAGGGCACCCACATCTCCCAGGAGTTTTACGAGCAGCAGACTTGGAAAGTGAACTCATGCTCCTCGTTTTGGGTCAGTAAATGTTAGCAAAGCCTTCAGCACAACACAAGTATTTCCAGATGAACTGGGATCCAGCAGTGGCTTTGCTACAGGGCACCCGTTGCCCCCTCAGCAATGCCAACACAGAGGAGAAATCCTCCTAATTCTCATTTTTCTCAAGCAATTTGCTGCTGAACTCACGAAGAATGGGGAGCCAGGGCAGAGCTCAACTCGTGCTCCATTTCAGCCTCTCTTGGGGTAACCTTTTCTCTAACTTTTCATTCCTGTGTTTGCTCATGTTGGTGTATGGCTGTGGCAGGGATGTGATGAATCCTGGCATCCCAGTGGTGCTGCAGTGAGACCTGGGAGAAGCCCAGGAAATTCCTCAAGCCACAATATATCACATGGGGAACACACAACCCTGCACTTGCCAAGTCCCCACAGAGCAGCAAAATAACAAAAATAATGCTCTTTAGCAGGACCCCAATTGCAATTTGTAGTTTTACTGGCTGTGCGCTGAATTCATTTCCCAACTCAGACCATGGGGATTGGGAGCCTTTGGAAGCCCAAATCAGACTTGAGCATGCTGGTGGTGCTGGCAAATCTGTGCTGGGCAAGCCTAACTCTGGTGGCTGGGCATCTGGGAGAGCAGAGGCCAAGGAAATTGCCAGCAAATGCCTGCCCTTGGATGCCAGACACGACTTCTTGGGGAACTTTGCACCTCTTACCCTGGCACTGAGTTCCTTGGAAAGGAGGGATTGGCTCCTGTGTCGTGCACATTGTCTTAGAAGATTGATTTTCCACCTGTAAAAGTGATCTACATTCTCCTTCCTCTCCTGGATGCCTTAGTCAAAAGAGAAAATGGATCTTTTAAAGATACATGTATCCATCACTATTATTTACATCCTAATATGCGTACGCAGCTCTGCTCCAACAAGGGAAATGTAAATCAGATGGACATCGTTCCCTGAATGCCCTAAAGAGCTACATCCCCCCCAAATTAGAATAGAAAATGCTCTTTTAAAATGCACCTTTAATATGTAAAAGCTGCTGCATCCTGACTCTAAATAAACCAAACTTGAGCTACATGCCAAATATCTTAGATAAAGGACAGGTGAGATGGTAGTATCTGGCCAAGGAATCGGTCCTAAACAGCTATTTATATTAATGCAAAGAAGGTACAATGTTCTTCCTCTTGATATATGCTGCAGTGGGATATAGTTTTGTCCCACTAGTGAGAATAAAAACGTACAGTTCATGATAGGCAAAGTCACATGTGTGAGATAAAAAGCTCCAACTATAATATATGTCTTCACCGTGTATTCTCTTCAGGATTTTCTTTAGATCTTGGGATGACAACAAGAAAACACTTACTCAAGGTTAGACACTGCTCTCTGGGCTTTTTAATAACCATTCCCTCTATCCTGGGGGATTGCGTCTGTGAAATAAGGCAAACTCTGCTCCAGCGCCTGGACGTGCAGAGGCACGGCAGAATCCTTCTGTGTGCCTTTGTTTCTGCTTGGCTGTGCATGCCAATGAACTGTGCCGGGGCTGGGCTGATGAACTGCCCATCCCTGGAAGCTTTCCCGAGAGCAGGAGCAGAGCTCTGGCCGGACAGAGGCTGCCTGCCCCTGGGGTTCACTGACAGCACCGCCAAACTTTGAACACGACCGTAAAGGCCAGCGGGTGCACCGCTCGTACCTATTCAAAGGAGACCGCTGCCCGCAGTGAGACAAAAAGATTCGGTTTTAAGGCAAATGCCTCGTGTAGAGCGGCCGGGGAGGACGGGCTGGGCCAGCCAGGCTGATCTCAGCGAGCACGGGGCTGTCCCCGCAGGCTGCCCATAAATGTGCCGTGTCCCACGCTCAGCCCGGCTGCAGATGCGATCTGCCCGTGCCCTGCGCGGCGGGGACCGCGCTCCCGGCCCGCCGATAGCATCTCCCCCTGGACACG
>NW_008237409.1:1625369-1632518 GCF_000691975.1 Corvus brachyrhynchos
CCCATCTATCCAGGGCTTTGTGCCATGCAAATCCGAAGGGTGCGTACACCAGGCATAAAGCCAGGAGCCGGTCTCTGCTCAAAGCCTGTGTCACAGCCACGGGACTGGGCCCTCAGCCTGGCTTTTGGGGTTTTTTTCCGCTGGCCCTTCACATACACATTCTGCCTTTTTCATTGAGTAAATTCACAGGGACACGGAAAACATTTGATGTCGGAAGCCGAAATTTTCGCACGTGGCGTGGTGCAGCTCCCAAGGCAGCAGACAGAAACAAGCCCACCTGCAGAGCACACTGCTCCCCCTCCTCCAGGCGGGGCACGAGGTGCTGGGAGCAGCTGAGGGAAGAACTTGTTGCTCCCTGCCCCAGCTGGAGGCTGCAATCCCCCCAGAGTCAGAATTTCACTGAAATGCAAATAGATTTTAAAAGGGGAGCTACTGGGCTGCCCTCTTCCTGCACTTCGGGTATCCTTTAAGCGTCACCTTATTCCTGACTATCCTGGTGCTCCGTGCTGCAAACACTTCCCACTTTTCTCTCTCTTGCTGACAACTAATGGACCCACGTCTGTGCCCTCTGTCCAGCTGCTGCTTCACACCACAAGGCACAGTGTTATAATATGCTCGGCTTGATATTTCTTCCAGCCCCAAAACAAAGCTTAATCAGGCAGTGAAAGCAGTGGTGAAGATGAAGGATTCTGGGGATGGTTTCCCTTCTGGGTTGCTGCTTTTTGACACATCCCCTGGTCCAGCAGTAACATGTTCTCCACTTTGCATTAAGAAGGACATTAGCACGGAGGTTTTGAAAGGACAAAGGACAGTGCAGGAGGCAGCCAGGAGTCCTGGGATGGCCACAAGCTCTGGTGTCACGGCAGCTGGATGGAGACGAGCCAGAATTCACCTCATTTACTACAATCTCTGCTTATTATTATTACCACTAAACCCATTTGGTAATTCAACAGCACTAATTGGCTCCGATCCTCAGTGCTCGGGGGAACCAGCAAGCGTGGTGAGCAAGGCTTGGAAAGCAACACCCGCCCGGAGACTGCCGGAATTCCCGGGATGCAGCACCGGGACAGGCCCACAGCTGGAAAGGAGGGAGAGCTCCACGCTGCTGGGCGTCGACTCCTACTGCCCACAGACTGATGCAATAAACCCCAAATCGGTTAAAACACTCAGCAGTCCCCGTGTACCCACCACAGCATGGTCCCGCTACGAGAACACGTGTCCAGGTATTATCCTGGTGACCCCTTAGCTGTGAACGAGCCAGGATATTTTGGAAGGAAAAACAATTTGCTTCCACTATTTACTTCTTTCTGCCGCTCTTGACCCCGCGCGCGCACAAACGTCTGCCCGCGCCTCCGCTGCCAAAGAGACACTCTCATCAAGGAGGAGTAAATCACAGTAACAGGGAAATAAACCTTCCCCCGAAATGATTCCCGGTTATTTATTTATTTATCTGCCTTTTCGCACCAGTCTACGTAGAAGTGCATAAATTGCGGTGCCGGCTGGCGGCTGCTGAGCAGCCCGGGCTCCGGGCGAGCATCCCCGCTCCGCTCCGCTCCTTCCCTGCTCCCGGCACCGGCGGGGCGGGCGCGGGGCGGCCGAGGCCGTTTCCCTTTAAATCTAACTCAGGTAATGAAAACGCACAAGAAAATAGTGCGGGTGCATCTGGGAGCAGTAGAAAACAGTTAGATCTTCATAGAGCCATAAAGAAGTAAACAGTAGGCTGCTATGAAGATCTATGGGACCCCGCAGTGCCATTGTCTTCAAAAGGAATTAAAAACAAATTGCTGAGGGCCAGCACATAATTTAGAGACTCACGGCAATTTTATGACTTGCTAATGTTCCTAATTACATGCCCGTGAAAGGCTTAATTAATTGGGGGATGTAGCAAAAAGTGGAGCCTGTGTTTGTTATCATGGTTCCACTGCATTGATTTTAGTGCCTATGGAGAATTTAGGGCCTCTTTATTTGCACAAAGAAAATGCAAGTCTCTCGAAAAAATGCACATTAAGATCAACCCCTCGCTGCTATCTAATATACTTTCCTCTACTTAACCAAAGTGCTTGTAATCATATTTTGTAAATGTTGGTGCCGTTAATTGCATTGTGAGAGAAAATAGGTTCCGCTCGACTGGTTGTGGAGAATTTTATAAAGTTCTTTTCCTGCTCCCAGTTCTGAGGACTCGGAGAGAAACTCATCAGAAGTTGCTGTGGTGGGCAGGGAGTGCTGAGGCTCTGCTGCTCCCCACATGTGGCTGGGCCGGTGGGTCCTGGGGCAGATCCTGCACCCATTCAGGTTTTCCTGAGTCATCCCCTGCCCACTGGGCATCCCCGTGACTCCTGACCCACAGCCTCTTCCCCAAAGGAAAACAGGACAAATCAAGCTGAACATTTCTGCTAAGTTGTCTGAATCCAAATTTTGATTGCATTAAAAATCACAAACAACAAATTTTTGTCTCTGATGTTTTAGCTGGAGGTAAAATCTCACCAGCCAACCAGCTCTCCTGAGGAGCCACCAAAACACCACCAGCAAACTGCAGAGACAAGTCCAGCTCCAACATCCCACATGTGCAGGCACGGGGCAGGGGGAAGGTCAGGCAAAGAAAGAAATTTGGAACAGCAATTTTGGTTGGAACGATGTTCCTTAACAATCAATAACTAAATATCCAGGGATGCAGCCTGGGCAGCCCCTTGCTGCTTCCTCCTTCCCTCACCTGCACTTCCTTGCAGCAACGTTGCAACGAGGAGGAGGGAAAAAAGAAAAAAAGCAAAGCCAAGTTTGTGTGTTGCTCTTGAGAAAAGCAGACGTCTCTCGAAATATAGTTGGTGCTTTGACGATAAGACCTTTGACAGGAACATGAATGACATGAATACTTTGATCTCTAGTCTCAGAAGCTTCAACAGCAATTATGAGTCAAGAGGGGTGAATATGGGCAGCAGCTAAAGCAATGCCCCGGAGGGTGCTGATGCAGTAATTAGAGACAAACCCCGAGCATCTCTGCCTGCACCGTGCCGGCAAACCAGGGAGGAGGTGGGCCAGGGGGAAGCTTCATGAAAAAACAACTCTTATTCTTCTGAGAGACATAAAATCGACAAGACTTGATACATTTCAAAGCAAAGATCTTCAAAGACAGGTAAAATGCTAATTCTGCTAATGTAGGTTTTTATGTATATGCTCTGAAAAGGTAAAGCAAATTAATCACCAGCTTTACCCCCTAATATATATCTGTGTTACAAATATATTACAGCATGTCAGATCTGAGGAGATATATCTGAACAGTGGTGGTTAAAAGAGCATTTCCCTTTTCATGCTCTAATACAGTTATTTTGATCTTTCAGTCTTCATATTTTTTGTTCTCATCAAAGGAATGATGGTGCCAGAGATTAGGGTGTTATTTATTTCCCTCTCACTGTCCTCCCCATGTTAATCACTTCAAGTGTCAACAGCTGCAGCAGCAGCAGTGCCCGTGTGAGGGGCCACGCTGCCTGCGCTGCCTGCACCTCCTGCCCAGCCACACCAGGATCCCTTGGGGTCACCTCCAAAAACCCCCTGACCTCCAAAACGATGGAAATGCCGTGCAAACAGAGGGCAGGGAGGGAGCAGAGGGATGTTGGGAATACACAGCCCTATCCCCAACAGCAGCAGTGCCCAGCTCAGCCTTCTGCATCCCTGAGATGGTTTTGGAACACATCAGGGGAAGGAAACACTGATGGAGTGGCAAAGTGGTGTTAGGCACCGCCAGAAATCCCTGCTCTAAATCACACACAGCTTGAACACCAGGGAAACGGAGAGGACAAGCAGGGAAGGAGGCAGAGGGACAGGAGATGGTGGCGAAGGAGTGCACATGACACTGCCCAGTCCAGCCAGTGCCATCCTGGTTCTTCAACCAGGTTTGGGCACGGGGTGACTCGGGTGTGACCACGGTCCCTTCACCTGGCTGAAGGCTGCCTCGTCCCCAGAGGGTTTGCTCTCAGGTTGAGGGTGAGTTTGGATCTTGCCCCTGGAGTTTGGGCAGCAGAAGCCACAGTGGCCGTCCCCAGGCTGGGGAGAGCTGCCTGCTGGCCCTGCAGAGGACGGTGACTTCAGCAGCTCCATCCAAACGCTGCTTTAAAGGATCATGTGAGATCGCAGAGCTTAAAGACCAAGTGTGGTAGCTGCTGGCTACTCCTGCAGGTAACTAGCAGGGATGAATGGATGAATTTGTTAAGAGGGGAAGCTGGTGATAAGCAGGTATCTCCATAATTATTTGCAGAGATTAACGGAGCAGGTGCACTTCGGGCATAACTAATCCTTGAGAGACAAGGAGCAGGCAAAGACTGCAGGAGCTGATGTCTTTGAAATAGGTTAAACCAGTGACATTGCCCACCATCAGCATTGTGTTCCTTGCCTTTAAAGTGCTGACACTTACAGGTTTGATGGTAACTAGACTGCATAGGGGCACCTTTGCTTTCACATCAGATCTGCTGACATGAACAAGAGTCGATTCAGATGGGCATCCAAACATTAAAGTCCTTCCCTATTTCCATAAAATGATTGGCAGAATGCCTACTGCTAGCGGCTGGTAGCACTGCTGATAAATGGCATCTTGATAAAAACTTTGGGCTGTTTTAAGGAAAAGAAAAAAGCACACTCTTATTCTAATTCACTCAGCCCCTGACAGATGAGATGCCTCATCTCTAAAAATTAGATCCTGGTATCTTTGCTGTGTGTACAGAAGGAAAACAGCTTCCAGGGGCTGGGACAGGAGCTTGGTGTGCCCCGTGCCTCACCCCCCTCCTGAGCAGGCAGCCGACCCTGCCGTGGGGCAGCTCCCCTTCCCTGGCACTGAAAATGTACAGCTGGGGACTCAGCAGAAAGTGCCCAAAATACAGCAAAGGTTATCCCCAGGAAAAGGAAAAGGGCTTTCCCTTTCCAGGTCTTGAACTCCTGAAGCTTTCCATGGAGTCCTGTGGGTAAAATCTCGCTGGAGCAGCTGAATTCCAGGGTCATTTCTAAGACACAGAGACCCAAATCATGGAACCAGGTCCTTCCTGCAACTTAAAAGTGAACCTCGCTCTGCCTCTGCAATATCACAGACTTCATTTTCACACGTAAAAGTCACCTAATTACGTTGTGAAGCTGTGAGCAGTAACACAGAGAGCTCCAGGAGCATCCCCTGCCTGCACAAAGGAAACAGCATGGACAAGGATGGCGAAACCTCAAAGAATCCTTGGTGCTGCCAGAACAACCCGAGTCGGAACCAGCAGCAAAGCCCGCTTAAACCAGCCCGTGGTTTCTGGAGCTGCTGCCCTCCCCTTCTCCTTCCTGCCTCAGTCTGCCTCCAGATGTGCTGCCAGCTGTGCCAACACCAGCACGGAGACTGAACAAACGCACCTGAGCACATGGCAGGGCTGTCCCAGCCTGGCACCATCTCCAACCCTTCCCACAGCAGTGCCAGACCCCAGCCTGGCTCTGCACCCAGCAAAACCAGCAGTGCCAGTTTGTCACCACAGCTCAGAGACACAGAACCGACCCTAAGATGGGCCCTGAGACCCCCCAACATCACAGCAGAGCGCCGGGAGCCTCCAGGCAGCCCAAGGAGAGCAGGAACGAGGTCTCCCTCCATCGCTTCCCGGCTGGAACCTCCCCAGGGCTCCAGAGCACCCCTCGGCCCCGAGGCTGGTTGTCCCCAAGCCCCAGCACAAGGAACACAATTAAGAGCAGTGACATCCTTACCTTGACTCCCGTCATGGTCCGCTGGAAGTCACTTGGAGAGCCGGGGCTTCAAAGCTGCCTCGCCATCATGTGATGTGACATCGTGGAGAATTTACTGGGGAAACAAAAAAACCCCACAAGTGTGAAATGTGACTGTCAATAAAGTAATCCTCAGCAATCAGACAAAATTAATTGTGTGAACATCATTGATCAAACCTACTTAATACACTGGGTTTGTGGAAAGCTGGAATGTAATTTCATTACCAATCTGCTCCATCCTAATGAAATTTCTAATAACGCTTTAATTTTGATTTCGGTTAAGGAGAGAATGATGGAAATTTTCTTTTGCTTCTCTTGTAAGGTTTTATTTTATTGGTTTTCTGAAATACCAGGGATACTAATTTTTTTTTTAATTTGACATTTTATTAGCAGGGGGCTGAATATAACAACACAGATAAAAAACAAAATTACAAAACAGACAAACCTTACAGAAACAGAATTGATGTCAAACTTAAGGAGGCTAATTTTAAAGAAATTGATTTATTTTATGAGTGGTGATTTGGAATTTTTTTTTTTTTTTTAAGTTCTAGCTGATTTTCTGACCCAAAGTGATTTAAATAATAGTGGTTTGCAGTTGCTTTTCTGTGGAGTTCTCCCAGAACAATGCTGGGAGAGGCAGCACCATGCCTGTGTTTGTAATGGGTAGATTAAGGGTGAGCAGACCCACGTCGGCAGCAAGGCCCCCTCAATTTGGACACAACCAAAATTTCACCCTTTGGGTCAAGTCTCAAAAGGCACCACCGAGGCCTCCAGACTGGAGCCAGGGGAGGGGTCAGAGGTTAAGCACGCCGGGGGTGAGGGAGCACCGGGCAGGTAACTAAAGGGGGGCATTGGCTCCGCAGGGAAGCCCCTGTGGGAGGTGCCCCCGTACCAGGGCCCTGCCTGCGCTACCTGGGACCCCCATCCCGGAGGGATCGTGGCAGAGAAAAGTGACAACACGCCAGGAGAGGCCCAGAAGAAATCAAATTGATGAACCCAAGGATTTCACTTGAGGGCGAGCATCCTCCTGCCTCCCGTCCCCCGGCACCCCTGGATTCTGTGGGAGCGTGTGCTGCCAGTGGGGTGCCAGGGGAAAGCCAAGGGACACGTCCTTGGGCCACCCTGCCTTGTGCCAGCTGAGGGCTCAGGGCACCACGTGCTGGCAGCATCCACCCATGGAGGAGCTGGGCCAGGACAAGGTGCCTGCCTGGGCTCGGGGCTGCTGCGCTCAGCCCGGAGCCTCCAGGCTGCTGCAAAGTGCTTTTCACTGAGGGCAGCGGAAAGGCCTGGAAACAGCGACTGCTGCTGCTTTCTGTGCTGCCAGGCTCTGCAAACGCACAGCCCTTGTCTGCAGCTCGCATGAGAGGGCAGGCCCTGCGCTGGGAGCAGCTGGGCCCTGCTGATGGCTCTGCTGGCAGC
>NW_008237409.1:1632582-1638203 GCF_000691975.1 Corvus brachyrhynchos
GCGCAGCCAGTGACTGGAAATCACCTGTCCTGGGCAGCAGGACGTGTGCAGGGATGCTCAGGGCGCACTCTGATGGCTCCCCGGCATTTGGGGCCTCTGCACGACGGGCTGGGCTGTGATGAGCAGACAAGGGAGCACGGAGCGTGCATGCTTGCTGCAGGAAGGTGATGCTCTTTGACTACTGAACTGGTGCCTGTCTCTGGTATTTCCATTTTCAGCAATCTGATGTGTTTTGGAGATTTATTCATGACTGGTGTAGTGAAAAATTGGAAAAGGCTAGCAGGACAGCCATGGCCTGGAGATCCAGCAGCTGATTGAGGCTACAACTGAATTACTGTCAGAGGCATCATGCAAGGTTTACTCCGGCGAGTGGGAAGTTGAATCTTTATATTAATAAGTGAACATGAACTATCAGAGAGACTGGCATATGTCTGCTGCCGGGCAGGGCTGCAAGGAGCTGTCAGATCAAGGGGAGACTCGAGCAGACAAATGGAGAAGCTCCAGTGCCCCCTTCACGTGCTACAGAGGTGTCTCGGCAGAGCAGGAGAATTTATTGGTGCACAAAGGCTCAGAGCTGCCTCGGACTGAATCCCCGGGTGAAAGCAGACGCGGAATCTCGGCCATTGCTCCATCCCTCAAGCATAGGTGAAGATCCAGCTCCTTGTTTGAAATAAAACCACGGTGCTGACCACAAGGGACACGTGCTGTTAATGCACATCCAGAAATCCCAGTCCAACCGGGACCACCAGTGCCTGAAATCTCAGGGAAAATGCTTTACCACGAACCAAACCCAGGAAGCTGAAACCTACAGCAAGTGCTATGGGAAGGATAATTTTCACCCTGTTTCCAAAAAGAAAAGGAAAATGTGCTGGTCAGTGCTGATCACTGCCCTCCCTCTTGGCACTGCCCTCCTCTATGGCCTCCACACCAGCCACTTGCAGAGCTGCCCCACATTTGTTTCCACATCAAGCACAAGAAGCCCCTTTCCATCTTGCTTCCCACCTGCTGGGTGTAAAAGGACGGGAGGGAATGCCCCTTTCCACAAGGATGGTTCTCCCCAGACCTGAATTTCTGAGAAAATAAAGCAAATAAGCAAGGGGGGATTTCAACTTTTAATCTCTTGGCAACCAGATTTAACCTGTCCCAGGGCCCACTCCCGGCCTCTCTGAGCCAGGCTGTGTTGAGGTGAAGCTCAGCCTCATGAGCTCCTCCAAGGGAGTTTCCAAGGGAGGGAGAGCCGAGGGTGGCCGTGGTCTGGGGGAGGGGATAATGCCCCAGAGCTCCCCTGAGCTAACACCCCTCCTGGAGATGAGATCCCCCTGAGTTTTAGGGGTTTATAATCTTTCTGCTTCCTCCACAGTCCCGTTGCACTTTGCTAATCCTTAATGCCACCGCTGTCCTTGGCAAGGCTCAGAAAAGGGACTTTCTCCTACCAGAAAGGCAGGAGAGCTGATTTCCTAATAATTTATGGCTCCAACAAAGTTGCAGAGCAGCAACCAAGTATGCAGGAAAGGTTGGGGTGAAAAATTATTTACAAAGTGAATGCCCTGAAGACACTTGTACTGGACAACAATTACGGCACCTTAATTAACTGAAATTTAGTTCTCCCGTCGAGTGAGGCATGTCCAGTGCTAAAGTTATGCCACTACTGCTGTCTACGACTGGTTAATGAATATAAATCAGATGGTTTATAGTTAGTGAACATGTAATAGGCTTGCAATGAGTTGAATTCCAATGCAAAATGCCTGGGGATAGGAACATGCCATCCATAAAATATATATAAATAACAGATTTACATTTCTACAAGGAAAAAAACAAAGCTGTGCTCCCATCTTGGTATTCTCCCAGCTGGACAGACCTGAGCTCCAGTTCCCCAATGAGACATGGGATCAGCAAAGAGGAATTTAAGAGTCTGGTCACCCGAGGTGCAGCTCCCGAAAGGCCAAAACTCTCCCGTGTCCTCCTTGCTTCCCTCCCAGCCAGTGAGCCCTGTCCTGCAGGTTTGTCCTGTGCCTGTTCAGAGCTGCTTGGGAGCAGTGCCTGAGGGGCAGGAGCACTGAAGGTGACCCCTGAAGGTGCAGAGCACCTGGTGCAGGTACCAAAGCCTGGCCAGAGGCAGCTGAGGCCACTGGAGAGGGCGGTGCTGCCTTGGCTTGGCTCTGAGTCAGTGCCTGGGGACAGCGGGGACACGGCTGTGCTTTTGCCGTGGCTCCTGCTGCATGAACCTTTACTGACAGCAGCAGAAAAGAGCAGACAGCAAAGGCTCCATCTCCAGAGATAATTCAGGATAAAAGATGAAACAACAGCAGCACCCTGCCCCTTGTTCTGCAGTCAGGCCTGAGCACAGGTTGCAAACAAACAAATCTCTGCACGTTCCTTGAAAAATAACCTCAATTTGGTGCCAGCTGCGAGCTGGGCAGGCCTGGCCAAAGCCCCCTGCAGCTGGGTAAAACCTTACCCAGGCTTGGTGTCATCCAAGGTGTTGTTCCAGGTCAGGGATGGGAGACTGCTGACCTTTGGGGTGCCCTGCTCTCCACTCCTGGCAGATAAAGCTCCTCTGGTCATTCCATGCTGGAGTGCCCAGAGGATGCTGTGCCCCAAATCCCAAACTCTTGGGGAGTTGTTGGCACCAAGCCTGAGGTAGGAGTAACCATCAAAAAAACACCCAGTGTCAAAAAACCCCAGTCTCAGCTCTTTACATTTCCTTGCTGCAGAAGCAAGAAATTGTGGACTTTATTTATTGCACAAATTAGGTACAAGAAAATTATTTTCTTAATGTGAGACTTGATGAATGTTCTCAACTCTCCACCCTGCTAGGAAGAGGGGGCTACAATGAAAATTATTTACAAAGCATGTGCTACCCTGCAGGGATATTTATTCAGGCAGGGGATGTTTCCGCAGATTTTGTTGACAAAGGCAAATCAAATTACATTTTTGTGAACATTACAACGAGCATCTTGATTTGCTATGGACATCAGCTGGCTCCTGACTGAGCCTGGGAAGCAGCTCGGGCCCAGCACCCTCCAGGCACCTACAAAGGTGGTCATTTTTGGGAACAGATGGGTAAAGTGCTCTGCAAGCTGTTCATGCTCTTCTAAATACTGACTGGGAGTTTTTATCCCTTTAAAATGTATATAAATTGTTATAAAAACCACACTCAGATTAAAGATGGTTAATGGCTGTGGGGGCAAGGGGAGCTCTCAGGAGGCCCTGTAAGACCCCCACATGGAGGGTCACAGCCCCCAAACCCCTGGCAGAGCAGCAAACGGCAGGGCTGGAACTCACCTGAGCCCTGCCTGCCCCAAAATCAGCCACCAGGTGTAGGAACACACGGCTGCAGGTGTGGATTGGCACACAGAGCACACGGGTAACAGCAGCATTTTAAATCCAGTTATTGTCCCTGCCTTAAAGTGGCTCCTTTCAGCCAGAGGACATGGGAGCAGCATCCCTGGCAGAAGCTCCTCTAGCAGGAGCCCTTCACCTGCACCCCTCCACTGAGGGGAGGAAAGGCTGCTGCAGGATCAGGGCTGGGATTTTTCCAGAATTCCTGTGTTAGTATCACGATACAGCTTTCCCCAGGGGCTCAGGGTGAACCTGAGACCTGCACAGCTCTCTGCCCACACTGCCAGGCTGGGAATGGTTTGGGAAGAGCGCAGGAAGACTTAAAACATGGATTCTCACAGCAGGAAGAAATGGTTCGGAGCTGCTGGAAAATCACCTCAGTGCAACATCACCGATCCCATCTGATTAAACCTGTGGGTCTTACACTTGGTCTTCAATCAGGTCTCTGGGAAGTCCCAACAGATTACAGCACCCCTGTGCTCAGCCATCATAATGACTTGTGAGTGATTAGCTTAACCAGCATTTCACCCAATTCAATTTCCATGGCCGGCCTATCCGTACCAGGAAAGACGTTCACATTAATTTTTACATAATTAAATCAGGAATGACCCCGGTGCCAATGAAATAAAACCTCAATTCTTCCTGGGCTCCAGCGCACTCAGCTCAGCTTTAACCCTCAGAGCACAAAACTTGGCTGGAAGGGACCAATCTGGCTCCGGGTGCTCTTCAGGGCCTCTTCCAGCCCCTTTGCCCTCCTCGGGTTGAGTGACTCCATCACCCAACCCTGCTCCCAGTTCCCCACCACAGCACCAGAAAAGCCCCTGGCATGGACAATCCTGTGCCTCACTTCAACTTTTATAGCTGGATTTTCTGGAAAAAGCCCAAACGAGCAGCACAGCAACACAAGAGCCCCTCGATGAGTGACGTCCCAGCTCCACGATTTCCAAGGAGCACCTGGTTCCCGTGCACTGCCATGAGCCACGCTTTGTCCCTCTGGCTGTCACGAGCTGCAGCAAGTCCTGACCATCTGGAGAACCAGCACCAAGGTGAAGGCCAGGCCTTCCCTCAGGTGCCCTCCCAGGAGAAGGCCTCCCTTCCTCAGCAGCCCTTCCCAACACCCTGCAAACCCCTCACCCCCTCTGCTGCAGCTCCCACTGCTCCCGGGGTCCCGACCGCTCCCTGGGATGCGGTGCTGGACTCAGCAGCCTAATGAGGATAATTACTGAGTGTTTCACTAACCAGCCCCCCTTTGGAGGCGGCAGCAGTTCCCCACTTCTACTGTAATTTTAATTGGTGGGCAAACATGATGTTTGTAGAGACAAAGCCTCATTCTTCTCTCCCTTGCAACAGTTTAAATCAATACTAACCCGGGGCTGCTTGGAAATATTTAATGAAAACTATTTTGACAGAAAATTGGATTCTTGATGAGGCAAAATATTTGTTTTCAACAGAAAAGTTTGATTTTGTTGAGAAGCCAAAACTTTTCCAATTTTTACTGAAAGGTCAAATCTCAGCTGTCGCCCTTTGTCCTGATAAAGGGAAGGAGTGCAGGCAGCACGGGGATGAGATCCCATCCCAGGCACTCCGGGCTGGAGCCAGGAGCCCTGGGACACCTGTGGAAGCCACAACCTTCATGCTGTGACCTATCCCACCGTGACAAACCCGGGGGACTGAGGGCACACGGCGTGTCCCAGGAGCAGGGCTCGGAGCAGCGGCAGGGAGCGAAGCGAGTCCATAGATCACCGCAAGCCCTGCGCCCCAGGGCTCTGCCTGCATGTTCACCTTGAGGTGAAATTAGCGATGGCAAAAAAACACCTTACTCAGGTCTTGGCTAATGATTATCCCATTAAAGAATCAGCTGACATAATATCATTTGGTGGTTTTATAAACCTCAGTGACAACAAGACTGATGGGGCCTAAAGCCCTGACAGCTCAACTGCCCAGAAAGGAGGAAGGTGCAGGAATCTGCTCTTTTACTGTACTGTGAATTTCACGGCACTAAAAACCCACAATAAAATAATCCTTGGAAAGGCAGGTAACCTTTGCCTGTCCCCAGAAACACACGGATGCTCACACCCAGCCCTCCCACTCGCTGGCACCTTTCCATCCAGCCTGAAAACTGCAAGTGGAGCAGGTCACAGCGAGCGGCCAGGCTGCCCCAGCCCCAGCAGGACTGTGGGGATGCAGCAGCTGGGGGGGTCCTCTCCCTGCTGCTGAGCCCCTCTGGAGCCCCCAGAGCCCCCCAGAGAGGAGCTCTGCCCTGTGCCCCAGCCCCAGCA
>NW_008237409.1:1638231-1660450 GCF_000691975.1 Corvus brachyrhynchos
AGCTCCGCATCCAACCCTGGCTCAGCCGCCGCCAATTCGGGACAAGGTGAGGTCAGCCCAAGAAGTCGCTCCCACGGCGCAGGTGCCTGCTACAATTAGCCCATTTAACTAGAAAGAGGAAAAAGTGTGTGTGCTGCAGTTCCTTTCCTCACCCAGCCCTGCACCAGAGCCATCGATGCCGGCAGGACAAACACAACCCCACAGGACATTCACTGTGCTCGTGATGCTCAGGGGGACCTGGGCAGGGCACGTGGCCTGTTCTGCTCTTTTAAAAGAGGCCCCACACAGGTGAGCACTGGCCAGCAAGTGCTTCCACTCTGGTTTATGAATGCACATATATATATAATTTTTAAATTTTTTCTTCACAACTCTACAACAAAAAAAATTATCCAAATCAAATAAAGCATTGGCCTAAGGCACCACTGCATCCCAGCATTCCGTATTATGCATTTTAGAAGGGGAGGGGAAAAAAAAAAAAAAGCAGCTTTGCTTTTCTCCCCCTTGCCTGGGTGTCATGAGCAAGAAATGAACAGCTGACCTGAGTTTGAATTTAGAGTGTTCATTAATAGGATATTATGCCATATGCTCAGCACACTGTCTTTTTTTTTTTATGCAGCCACCAATTTGAGAGAATTTCTAATTAGTAATGGTATAATGAGAGTATTCAGAGGCTAATGTGGTGGGTGGGGAAGTGAAATAGATCGCTTGGTGTGGACTGGAAATATTTCTGTTCGAATTCCTGGTGAAATAATGACCCTCTGTAAAAGGCTGCGATCTCTGACAAATGAAGGACGCTCGGGGAGGTTACAGGAACTGCGCAGGGAGCATTTATCAGAGCGGGGGGAAAGGTGAGACAATTTGGGCTGCCCGAGCTTCATGCAGGGAATGGCTGGCAAGGAAAAACATTGGAGCTGGGGCTGGGCTGGAAGGGAGGGAGGGAGCACAAAGGAGGCCCCGGGAGGGAGAGCCCTGGCAGCAGGAGACGCTCAGCTGGGTGCTGGGGGGTGGTGGAGGTGCCTCCTACCTGAGCCTGGGGGGCTTTGACCCTCCCTGCCCCACCAGCATCCAGGCACCAGTGCCCAGCTGGGCACAGCATGGGGACAACACCCAGCAGGACCCGGCAGTGGGAAATACTCAGGAGCACAGGAACCCCCTGAGCAAACCCACCTGAGCCCAGCAGCTGCCAGTGCCTGCTCTGTGAGCCAGAGGTGATGGAGTTGGGGACAGGGAGATGTCCAGGCTGCCCCAAATGCCTTTGGAAAGTGCTTTTGCTTTATATTTGGGGGTCACACCATTTGCTATCAACACTGTTATAGAAGATTTGGATTATTGGGCCACGGATACAGGTGGGTGTTTCGTGGGAACCTGTTGGCATGAAGTGTTCAATGTATTTTTAATAAAATAAAGCTTTGAGGACTGGGAGCTGATGGAGAGTGGTGTCTCAGGCTGCTTTATCCTGCAGGTATGGGCAGGAGATAAACCCACATAAACCACGGCACAGGTCCAGAGGAGTCTGTCCTAAAATCCCAGAGCATCCTTTGATTTGAACACTGATTTTTATACAACAGAAAACGGACAGATTTTCAGTGGTTTGCAAAAAGTCAGGCTGCGAGACAGGAAAATGCTCCTTGCCCTATTCAAAAAACATAGCACTTACAAATTGGAAAATAAAACATTTGCCCAGGAGAAAAGGGGTTTGGTCTGGTGTGGATATGGGAACTGGGCTGTCTGGTCTAACAGCACGAGCCCATTCCTCTGGTTTCAGAGGGAGATTCCAAGTAGTGACAGGGAAAACCTGCATGTTGTAAGCATTAAAAAAAAAAGAATAAACTTATTGCCTTTCTCCCATGTCCCAGCCAGCACCGAGTCCCTGGTGAGAGAATACACCCTGTGCTGCAGAGGACAGTGTTCCCACTCCAGCTTTGCCAGCTTTGGGAACACCGTGGCTCCTCCGTGCAGCCTCTGCTGGAACACATGCAGATTTCTCCAAATGAGCTGTCGTTAATTTGCCTTTTGATTGGACCAATTAGATCTTTAACACTGTAGGAAATAATTTTTTACTAATGATTAAGCTCCAGACCAGGAGCTTCCCTCTCCTGTGGAATGGTTTTACGGCGTTGCCATCTTCCCTCTAAGAAAGCCACTAAAGTTCTACGACCGCAGGGTGTCCCCGGCGCTTCCTCCTCCCTTTGTGCCACACACGGATTGTCCAGGGAGGGGAGCAGCCTGGGATGGGAAGTAAATCACAGAATTCCAGGATGCTTTGGGTGGGAAGGGACCTTAAAGCCCATCCAGTTCCAATCCCAGCACCTTCCACTATCCCAGGTTTTTCCAAACCCCGTCCAATCTGGCCTTGAAGACTCCCAGGGATGGGGCAGAAGAATTTCTTCCAAATGTTCTCTTCCAGTTTAAAGCCATTCCCTCTTTCCTGCTGGGGAATTGATAGGCATGGACCAGGCAGAGCAGAAAGGCAAGGCTCTGCTCGAGCCCCAAACCAGGGACTGGCCCAGCTGCCAGGCGCTCGGGGATTGTGTAAACCCTGCTTGGAAAATTAAATATTCATCATGCTCATATTGGATTCTAGAGCACCTTTTAGGAAGAAGTAAATGAGATTGGCTTTAAAAGAAGGGAAAAGGCACAGGGGCCATGTAGAACCAAGCCACAGCTTCATAAATAATATGTTTTTATGCCAACACTCAACAATTAAAAGGCTTAAGATTAGTTTTGGAGAATGAATCGAGCTTAAAATTCATTCTCCTTCCCTCTTCCACGTGCACAGGAAAATGAATGCATTCACCCAATATATTTTTAGAAGGGATTTATTCCTTGCTCTCACACCATCCTTATTTTCCCAAGTAATAGATGTGAGTGGCAAAGTGTAAGCAAGGCTTTTTCTCCTCATTTAAAGTAAATCTCCATCCTGTTCACAGCCGTGCCCAAATCTGTCAGACCTGGAGGCTCTGCATTGTCTCTGTCCTGAGCTGTTTCCCCTCTCCCTGTGCCCTAAAGGGGCGCAGGGGCAGTGGCACGGTGCACACAGGACCCCTGGCATTGCTGGCACCGCTGTTCCCACCCTCCACAACATTCCCAACACTCGTGGAAGAGAGAGGATGGAAGGGGCACAGGCCCTGCTGGCTCTTGGGAAGGACCCCCAACCCCACCAGGAGTGTCCCCCAGCTCATTTCACAGCCCATTAGCCAGAAATAAATATTAATATAATACGATATTATTCTGATGAAAGTGAAAAATGTGACTATAATAAGGCTCTCGTGCTCCATTTGGATTAATATGCCCGTTAATTACCAGCAGCTCCTGTGGTCGGCAGCCCAACGGGAGCAGCGCTCAGGGCTTGCCTTCAGGAGCTTCCTGAGGTTCAGGGAGAGCCCAAAGTGACACTGGGGTGGAATAAACCCTCTGGGAGCTGGTGCAAGGACAAGGAGCAGCCACCTGCACCTTGAATCCTGGGAATAGGCAGTGGGAATGGTGCCCAGGGAACGCACTCAGGGCTCTGCTCACTGGGCCCTGGGAAGCTCCTCCCCCTCAATGCGGAACACCCAATTTCAGGGCTTAAGCCAGCAATATTTTTCATATATTTCATTCATTTTCTGCCTAAAAGCACTATCCAAACTCAGCCTGAACTTCCAAAGGGGTTCTATCATCCCAAAACCACATTTTGATGACCAAGCTATCCATCCAAAGAACTCCCTTTCCCAAAACACAGCTGATGGCTGTGCTGCATCCTGAGACCACCATGGAAAGCACCGGAATTCTCTGGAGCAACTGGAGCAGGGCATTCCTGGGAGGTTTTCAGGGATCAGAGCATGGACACTGGGGAGCTGTGGGAAGGTTCTGGTGTGATAAAAATAATCCTCAGCACAAGAATCAGCTGTGGACAGTGTAACCAGTGCCGGGGATACTCCCACCAGTGCCATGGACAATCCCACCAGTGCCATGGACCTCCCACCAGTGCCGTGGACAGTCCCACCAGTGCCATGGACCTTCCACCAGTACCATGGACATGCCGACCAGTGCCATGGACACTCCAACCACACCTATGGACTCTCCAACAGTGCCACAGACACTCCCTGCTCCATGCTGGGGATCCAACACAGGTGGCCCCATGGCACATGGGGCAGGGCTGGACCACACCAGCCCCCTTCCACCTCGGCTGCACAACTCTGGCAAAATCTCCACTCTCCTTCCCCCCTTCCTTAAACCTCCCACCTCAGCTCTGCAGACTTTCCCCCCGTGCTCCAACCTGACACAGAAATTCCCACCAAGCCCCTGCTCAGGGAGCGCTCGCTCCTTCCCGACACGTGCGCGGCCTCCTGGGAGGTGGAACGGATAAACTGACACCTCTAAGGAGGTCTGAGATGAAAAATGGTGTAGCTGTGACAAATATGTGTCAGCACAGCCCCAGGGCTGGCAGCTGCCGTGCCCTGTCCCGAGCCACCCGCGCCGTCCTCGCCGGGACGTGGCCTTGGGAGAGCCTCATCCCCGGGAAACGCCACGGCTCCCACCAGCGCTCGTCTCCCTTTAAAATGTTATTTGGGAAGTTTTGCCAGCTTTACTTTGCACAGCCTGGTACTGTTCATTTTAGGTTTGTTAGAAATGTTCTCCAGCTGAACACTGAGTGAAATAAATTCAAATCCTACTCTGCAAATGACACTGCACATAAATATTCAGTAAATTAGCAGCACACTTTTATAGATTTATCAGTCATTGCTGGCACAGAATGACAGGCAATGTTGTAGCTGAAATATTAATGCTGACAAATTAATGATTTCTGAGTAAATGATGTCATTTTTGCACCGTTTCATTAAAATTTACTCACTTTCAATATCAGTTTCATTTCTACGCCAAAAAAAAAATTAAAATCATTTTCATTCTCTTTCTCACTCTCTCTTTTCTCTTTTCCTCTAGGAGCCTTTTTTGAACCCAAAGGGCATAAATTTCCTGCACAGAGGAAGAAGAGGGGTTGAAGTTTGTGGAGAGAGCAGGCTATGGAGCCCTGTCCCCCCTGGTAGGAGCCAGCTCCTCTCTCTGCACCCTGCTCAAGCCAGGTGCTCCCTGCTTGAAACATGGATCGGACCCTATGGAACAATCCCTGCCTCTGCCAGGACCCCTTATACTGGAGCCTTCACATGCCCCAGCCCCGGGCTGGGGTGCAGAGGTGTGGAGGGGGAGGTTGCGTGTCCTCCCAGCCCACCCTACACACACCAAAAGGTCAATGCATGGAGCAATGCTTCATGAATTCCATTGCAGTTCTTCCACGGATTCCCCAAAGCAAAAGGGATAGCACCTTTGGAGTTCACAGCAGTTTGACAAGAGAAAGCTGGGTTCACCCACAGGGAATCTCCTCCCTGGAGCCTTTGCCACCAGCTGCCATCTTTAATATGCCACGCTGGGTATTTTTGGCAAATTACCCCATCAAAATCTTTCCTGCCCTGTCTGTCATCCCGGGCAGGACTGGTGACATCTCTGACAGGTGACTGACAAAGACAGTTGTAGTGGAAAAAAAAAAGGGAGGGTGGCGGGGGGGAAGAGGAAAAGAAAAAAAAAAGGCAGATAGAAAGCAAGAGAGAAAGAGCCCAGAGAAGGTTTTACCCAGGGTTCCCTGGGCTGAGCTATATCAGTCAATCTCCGGGCTAATTCGTGTCAGTACTTGTTTCCTATCTCCTTGAGTCTCCAGCGGAAGGTTGATAAAATTGAAGTGGAAATGAAGTTGGATGCACAGGAGGATACATACAACAATAGCCTGGTGAAATGGGTTTGTATCCCTGATACACTCTTTGGAGCATCAGGATTCGTGGTGACCTTGACAGTGTCCTTGGGAGAATAAAATAAAATAAAAGCAGAATTTCCGTCTGCCAGAAGAAATTTAAGCAAAGTGCCACATTTACCACATGGACTCTGTGGCTGCTGGCATCGCGCATCCGGCTTATTTATCCAGTGGGAATTTGTGTTTGCTCAAGTACTTCCCCAGCTATCTGTGTGAAATGCAAAGAGAGAGCCTGCTCAGAGCTCTCTGCAGTGCTGCTTCTTGTAAGAAAGTCTCTGTTGCCTCAGCCAGTTGGTGGTGAACAGGAGGAAACTCGTCCCAGTTTAAATAAAATGTTCCTGGGAGTGTGTGTGCAGCGAGTTCCTATCCGGGTGCCAGTCCTGTGTGAGCACAATCTCGGAGGGAAACTCCACTGAGGCGCTCCTGCTTAAACACAACATGGATCTCTGTTTGCCAGCCCCCCAAAAATCAAAACACTGGGAATAACTGTGCTGAAGGACATGGGAGAGGGGGAGAGAGCCCATGAAAGCGTTCAGAAAGTGGGAGAATGGGGATCATGCTGATATTTTATCCACCTTTATTTACTGCCATGGCCTCTTCCCCTCACTGCAGTAATTCTGGAAGTGCCCCACTGACTGATGGATGCCCTGAGTGCCCGGGTTTATGGAAAGCCAAGGATCAGACGAGCAGCTCTGGTTGGACCCTTCCCCTCTGGCTTCCCAAGGGATTTCCGTAGCAGCCGTGCTGTCCTGCCTGAGTGATGGATCAGAGGTTTCCCATAAAGCTCAGAGCAGCCCATGGTTTTTATGAGGCTGGAGAAAGGAGGATTTTAGGTGTCTATTTGCATTGCAGACAAATCCAAGGAGGCAGCAAGTTTGCTTTAGGTGCTTTCCCTGCTGATACAGACCCTGGTGACTTCTCAGTACAACATGAGGAGATTTTGGATGTGTGAGGCACAGCACTGGCAGGTTTAGGGAGATATGACCAGGGAGCCTTTCCCTCTGGGACTGAGTCCATACAGCATCCCATTTAATCTTGACTGAAATGTTTGTTAGCTCTAATTTGGTGGTGCTGGTGGTAGAGAAGAAGGACATGGGTAGAACTGATGCTTCCCCTCAGTGCTATCCCTACATCCAAGGAAATACTGCTGGGATGCAGCAGCTTGCTCAGTAATCTCCTGGTTTTTGCAAAGACCTTCATGGAAGACAAGTTTGAAGCAGCAAGTTTAGGACCTTGTGCCCAAGAAGAGGCTGATCCCAAAAGATGTGCAGAAAATTGAACAAAACCGTGTAACAACATCAAAACAAAGGGATCTTGGGAATGCTCAGAGCAATGTCAGCAACAGCAGCTTCTTGTGGTTTGCCTGGGCCTGGCCCTCAGTCCCAGAGGGAAGGTGCAGTTAAGACCCCAAATTTACAAGAAATTAACCCAAACCTACAACACACCCTGTGGCAAGGCAGCACCGCTGGGCCACCAGCACCCACCACCACCAGGCTCCCGGGTTTGGAAATAAAACCCAGCTGGCTTTTTCCACTCTGCTGCCTGTGAGAAACTGATGACAACCTGTTTGACCGCTGACCTCTGAACTTGACCCCCTGCTAATACCTTCAGCTGCTGATTGTCATGGGTGGCTGGCAGAGCCCTTTGTCTTTTGCTGTTTTGGAGTCCAGACAGATAAATGATTTCTATTTGTCCTTTGGCGCAACGGAAGAGCTGATCGATATTATCCACGAATGATGTCAAGGATTTGTCGCCACAGCTTATGAATGACAAAACACTACCCAAAAAAACACCTTTTGGGGCAAAAGATTGAAAGCTGGAAAGGTTTATTGATTTTTGCTTTCTTAAATAGCAGCTCAAGCCACAAAAGAGAAAACGAAAAGCTTTGTGTGCTAAAATGCAGCAAAAAGCTTCCTCGAGAACAACGATTAGATCAGCTCTTGCATTTAAGTACTGTATGCCTTGCCACAGTCAACTGCTCAATTTTGTCTGCTAAGCCCACTGCAATTTCCCCCCGTTTTTCCTTATTTCAAAAGCACTTGTATAGTGAAACACTCTGGAATAAAAGGCGGCTCTGCTTTTGGCCACTGGTCAGCGAGAGGAAGGCTCCACGTCTGCCATGAGGGCAGGGAGAGCTTGGGAGAGCAAGGAGAAGCTTTTGGATCAGAGGTTTGGAAAGGTGGGCTTGGACCCCAGCACACCACTGAGGCACCTTGGGGTGAGGGAAGCTCCCTCCTTCTTCACAGGATCATGGAATGGTTTGGGTTGGAAGGACCTTAAAGCTCATCTCATTCCAGGCCCGTGCCATGGGCAGGGACACCTCCCACTACCCCTTTTTCCACCATGAGTAGAGGAGAAGCTGGCATAGAATATGTCCTAAGCAATCACTGATTTAGGAGGGAGTTGATGAAATGAGTCCCCTCAAACATCTGCCATGGTCCCAGTTTTGTGCCTCCTCTGGAAAAAGCAGCATTTAGCTTCTCCTGGGGCCTGGGAGAACTTGCAGCTTCCAAACTCAGTGCCAGCCCTTCATGAAACCAGAGAGTTTCTCCCAGCTCCCACCCGTCCCAGCCCTGCTTGAAGTTCAGTGAACCTTGCCCAGCCCTCAGGTGGTGATAAATGTTTGCTGAGGTCACAGGGTTTGGTTTCGGTGGCTCCAGGGAGGGATTACCTCGGTTTGAAAGGCTGGAGCTCCCCGGGGTGAGGGAGAATCCTCCTCCCAGCACGGCTGATCTGCGCGAGTAACAAAACTCAGCAGATATTTTGTCTTGGGAACTGTGACCACCGAAATGAGACAACCCTTGGAAGCACTTCTGCTGTGAGGACATGGAGAATAGAAAAGTGCAGGTACTAAAAAGGGACCTGACCTGCAGCTCTGAGGAAGTTTGCTGAGCCTGCTTTGGTGGGACTGGGAGCTCTGTGACCCATGTTCCTCCAAAATACCCACAGGAGCCTCCCAAGGTCCAGGAGAGTTCACCTCCTGGTTTACAGGCCTGTCATGGCATTAGAAATGATCCAAACCACTGAATGCTCTCCGGCCACATCATTCCTCTTCCCCACTTTGAGCTCTTATTTTGATCTGCCAAGTGTGTCCCGTCACCGGTGCCAAAGGAAGTTCCTGAGACAATGTGCTCTGTGTTGTGCTCATGGCACTCACCTCCTCAATTTTATTCCTTGGGTCACTTGACAGCTCGTTTCCCTAAACTTACAGGGCTCACATTTCATGGATGTATTATTCATTTTGAAAGAATCTGAATTCCTGCACAATATCCTGGATGGGAGCATAAACTGGTTTAAGCACCTGGTGAACAGGCTGCGTGGCTCCAGCTCTGGGCTCTTCATCAGATGCTTATTAAAAGGCACAGCCTGGCTTTGATTTTAGAATTTAATCAAAAAATGCCTTAAATCTGAACGCAGCCCCCCAAGAAAGGATCTGAGGATTTCTGCTCATCCCTGGAAAACTTGGCACCGCCTCTCCCACTAGCGATATCTTACACCCCGCTTGCGACAGCCAAGGCGCTTTGAAGGAAGTGTTTTCTAAGTAATAAAACACCTCCAAGTGCGAGGATTAGACATAATCCAATTCCTTTATCAAATAAAGATGCCATCGTGGCCTTTGGAACACAAAGGAAGAAGTTCCCTGGCTGCTCCCATCTCACCATTATATCGCATAACACCCCTGCCGCAGGCTGGGCCGGCGCCGCGACACAATGAGAGATGGAAAGGGCTCGGCTTCCCCGCCACCTGCTCACACTGCTGCATCATCTGGGACAGAGGGATTAATCCCTGCATTTCCCTTTTCCATCTGCCTCGCATCAAAGGTAACCCCTGTCAGTCTGGGGACACAACCCACGTGGAGGAGCAGGGAACAGCCCGCTCCGCTGCAGACTCGGCTGGGACAAACACAGGGCTTTCTTAGAGCTCTGCTCGTTTAATTCCATTTTACACACGGATAAAATGTTTTGTGGAAGTTCCGCTGTGGGGTGTTGTAATTAAAAGTGGTGAACTCGATGCAGGCTGTTGTAGAGCTGCCTTTGTAAAAAAAACCTCGATGCAGGCTGTTGTAGAGCTGCCTTTGTAATTCAAGTACTGGCAGTGGTGTTTTGCTCTGCAATCAGCGCTGGGTTTTGGATGTGCTTTCCAAACGAGGTACAGCTTGGAGAGGTGCTCACCAGTTGGGAAGTGCATCTGCCTAAATGACAAGGATACTTCTTCCCCCCCAAAAAAGGAAACAGAAAAGAAAAAGGAAAGGCAAACCAAGACAAAAAATAACTCCACCCCAAACTCCGTAAAGCCTCCAACTTTTCCTCGGTACCCAGGAGCTGTGAGGTTCTTCCAACGGATCTACTTTTCCCTCCACTCCAACAATCCCACAGTTTGCAGCAGAAGGGTCCTGGATGCTTTCAGTGCTTGGGGAATGCCTCGGAAAGGCCATTTCAGCACCTGGCCAACAAACACACTGTGCTTCTTCCCTCCCTCCCTGGGAAGAAAAATCACAGGAATGAGCCAAAATCATGAACAACCAGAATGGATGTTGCATCTATTGACTCTAAAATGAGATTTGTCATGGAATAGAGCCCTGGCATTCCAGCTGTGGGTTCAGAGAAGATATTTCTCTACAGAACTGGCTATTCCCCATGTACAGGAGTAATGAAATATCCCATGGGTGGTGGTTTCAGAAGCTCAACCTCGCCAGCAGCAAGGAGGAGTTGGGTGCTGGCCCAGGTGTGGAGCAAGGTTGGAAGCATTCCCACATTTCTGGAAGAGGAGCTGGCAAGAAGAGACTCTTATCTGCCCCGCTTCCCCATGAACTCGCTGCAAGTCCCTGTAACAGACTGATTCCGAGTGTAGCTCTACGGCCAGAAAATCTTAGATCTTAATTTTATAATATCAGCCTCCATTCTATTTGACATTGATTTTTCCGCTAAGTCTCGGTGCAAATCCATGAATCAGCCCGTGCACGATGGGAGAATGAGAAATAAAACTTAAATACTTTCATGATTCTTTTCTCTGGAGCTGGCAGCAAAACCTCGGTAAGTCACCGAAAATCATCGGAGGAAACGCATTCCCTTGAATTTTGCTCCACCCTTTGGTAGTGAGGATTATATAAAGAAGCCCTGTAAGGGACTTGTATTCCACAGGAGGGTTGGTGGGAATCAGGAGCTCTGGTGAGCACCAAGCCTGTCCTTTTTGCACATTGACCTATTTCCCTGTCATTTTATCTGCACGAGTCTGAGCCCAGATCCGGGACGCCAGCCCGATGTGAATTAGTGTGAGGGCCATTCACCACCTGTTTGATCTGTCAAGTTATGTGGGAAAGCATATCAATTAACAGCCGTGATTAGCTCATCAGCCTGCCCATCTGACAAAACAGTCACCCCCTTTCCAGCCTAATCCCCCCGGAAAGCCCCGGCAGGGCCGGCTGCGGGGCGGCGATGCCCGCTCGCTGCAGCCGAGGAGTTTCACCCTGCAGCCAGCAGGTATTTGGGTTCAATTCCCAGGAGCCTCCTGTGTTCCCTTATAGCTTAAAAAGCTGGGACAGCGGCCAGGAAAAAGGACCTTCCGTGACCTGCTCTTAACCCCCGAGGAAAGTTACACAAACTCTTTCACGCTTGGCTGGGATCGCTGTGAAGGAGTTGGCCAAAACAATACTTTCCCTTGTGTTTGCCTACCTTATTAAATATCAATTAATATTTATGGAAGTTTATAAACAGTGCAGCTTCGGTTTCAAGGGTGCTTAGAAATCCGATCTCCTCCTCCTCCTCTCCCTCCCCCCAGCAGCATTTCTCCTGCTCACTGCTGCATGGTGAGAGCCCTGCTCCTTTCCAGGGGCTCCTGGGACTGGGGGGCTCCTGGGGCTCCCCACCCCGCTCTGCTCCCACCTCTCAGTGCCCACAGTCCTTTGGGGCACCCCTGGATCCCCCATCCTGTTCATCCCTGCCAAAAATCCGATGCCAAGAAAGCCACAGCAGCACAGACAGGATCAGGCCTGATGGATTTATACCAAGTAATCTGTATTTATTGCAAGTCCATTCTCTTTTTTTTTTCCCCCTATTGACACACTACTTTGTTTTAAATTATGTTTAATTTAAAGGATTTTTCTGTACCCTTATTTCCTAGGAAGAGCCTTTCTAAAAGGCTCCTGCTGATTAATTGTAGCTGGGCTCCTGCCAAGAGTTGGAAGTTTTACATGTAAAGAGAAAATACGTCTCTCTCCACTCGCCCAGGCCTTTTCTATTTGGTGCTTCAGACTATTTTACAAACATATGGCCTGTCATTCAAGGCAGAGAGCACCATCCCGCTGTCAATATTTCCCTCCCCATCACCAAGATTAACATCAGAGGCTCCAGCAGCAGAGGCTGGGGTCTGGCCTCTCACCCCAGCCCCACGCTGCTCTTTGCCATGCAGCAAACACGTCCCTGCACCAACCCAATGCGCCTGAGAAATTGCTCCTGCTCCTGCTTTCACTCCTCTGCTTATTTTTGCCAGATAAATCAACATAGCACAGATGTTCATTGCCCCATTTTTCACAGTCCCTTTTAAATTTACTCTTTATTATTTGTAGCAACTTGGAATACTTGAAGTTTAATAATATTAAAAAACAAGGATTTTTTTTTGCCTGCCCTTGGCTTACCCTTCACGTCAAGCCGAGCACTGCGGTTGCTACAGTGGGGTGTGACACTACCATGGCAGAAGCTATAAAATATTATGGAGTTCGTTTTCCTTTTATTTTCCAAACACAGATCACGGCCAACACTGCTAGAGCTTTGCAGTTGTTTGTAGCTCAAGCTGAGCTGCTCTCACAGCTGGGGGGACAGAGGACAGGGGACCACAGGATGGAGACGAGCCCACAGCAGCACCTTGGGCAAAATATCTGTGCCTGAGCATCTTTTCCTGTGAGACAGTTCACAGAATCACAGAATGGGTTGGGTTGGAAGAGATCCTAAATCCCATCTTGCTCCATCCCCTGCCATGGGAAGGACACCTTCCACTATCCCAGGTTGCTCCAAGCCCCGTCCAACCTGGCCTTGGACACTGCCAGGGATGGGGCAGCCACAGCTGCTCTGTGCCAGGGCCTCAGCATCCTCACAGGGAAGAATTTCCTCCCAATCTCTAATCTACCCCTGCCCTCTGGCAGGTAAAGCAACACCTCCCACATCTCAGGTGAGACACAGCAAAAAGCATCGCCCCAAAGCTCTCTCCTCCCTGAGCACCCCTGCATGGATCAGGCACCTCTGAGTGAGCTGCAAAGGCTGGTGGCAGGTCACCCACCTCTCTGGGGAAGCTGTCTGCTCTCTTGGCCGTGGGTGAGAGATGCCAGGGCACAGGAACTGGAGGAAAAGCAGCACCAGCCCGGCAGCTTATCAGCGAGGGCTGTCGCAGGGACCATCTGAGGGCTGTTAGATTAAGAGGGTGTCAGGTTTAATACATCAGACAAACCTGTGCGCTTGGCCTGCCAGACCCTGGAACCTGAGAGTTTAAGAAGAAAGGGTTTAGGGCTGGATTCCTTTCTGGGCTTCCAAAAATAAACTTCTGCAAGCCCGATTTAAAAAGCAACATTCGTTAGAGGGAACCAAGTTCGGGGAAATCTGCTACACTGCTGCCAGCACACGGCGGATAGTAAGGAACAGCCAAGAAAAAGCTAAACAAACAAACCAATCCCTGCTAGCAAATAGAGCCCTCCATCTCATGCATGGTTGTTATTTTCCACTCTTTAACTCCATATTCCCCTCCCAAACCTATCGCCATTTAATGTAGAAAAGTAGCCGCGATGTTTTAATAGCTCGGATCAATAGCGACCCCCTCCATCTTTCTCTTTTTTAACCTCCAAAATTATTTTAGGCAAGGCTGGGCCCATTTTATCCTTATTTATTTATTACTTAGTCGGTAGAGAACCCTTGAGGCAAAATAGCCTCGTTTGCAAGAAAGATCAGGTGCCAGGAGCAGCGGAGGCAGAGCCACAAATCAGTATGCAGAGCACCCCGCGCCCCGCGAGGATCGCCATGCAGCACGTGTGCTGTTTGCTTACATTACTTAACACAGTTTAACACAGGCTTTTTAAACACAACACTTGTTTATGAGAGCCGCAATATGGAAGGGCAGGAAGTTGTTTCCAGACCAGGATAAAAATTGTTAAAGGTGTCTGCCCGGGGAAAAGCGCGTCCACCCCAAACAGCGCTGCACAATCCATTTTTGTCTCGTTAACACATCCCATGGAAGATGCCCTGTCTGTCCCTTAAGTGTTGCTCCTGCATGTCTCCCTTGAATCTCCACATTTGTTACTGTTTATTATTATTTATACAATTTTGTTTGCTCTGGAACTGGTACAAAATGCTGAATTATGTGGGGAGGACTTCTTTTCACATTAAAAAAGATGCTTCAGATCATCCAATAATAGACTCATAGAGTGGTTTGGGTTGGAAGGGGGCCCTAACGTACGTCCAGTTCCATCCCCCACCATGGGCACGGACACCTTCCACTATCCCAGGTTGCTCCAATCCCACCCTGTGCACCCCTGGGAGCACTGTCTGAATGCTCCTGGAGCTCTGGCAGCCTCGGGGCCGTGCCCATTCCCTGGGGAGCCTGGGCAGTGCCCAGCACCCTCTGGGGGAAGCGCCTTTCCCTGCTCTCCCGCCTAACCCACCCCTGACCCAGCTCCAGCCATTCCCTGGGGTCCTGTCCTTGTTCATTGTTAGAGGTTTGCCTAAGCCGTATTTCTCCAATTCCGACGATTAAAGGATCCTCTCAGTCCTTTCCCTCATCCCTGTGTGGGGACACAGGTAACAGATCCATCAGATAACCGGCATTAAGATGTCACTTCAACAACAGCGCGCTCTGAACAGGGAAAATAGCGACGATTTGGATGAAAGATCCGGGCTGAGGGATCAGCATGAACCCTGTGCCATGGGCTGGAGGGTGCAGGGGATAACATGGACACCCTGCTGTGGACAGCTAAAAGGAGAGGGGAGGGAAGAATCAGCTAAGGAAAAGGTAAAACCTTCCCACAGATCATCCCCCCATCTTCCTGTCCAGCAGGAGCTGCAGGGGTATGGCTGCAGTCAGCCTCAATAACGAGCACCATTAGAGAGGGGGATTTAAGTGTCAGCAAACTTAAGGCTGGACGGCTGAGGGTGCATTTCTTTAATGAATAGTTTTGTTGTCCAGGGATATTTACAGCCTCTGTTGGCAGCACTGCAATAACCCCACGGTGCAGCGCTGCTTACGGAATAAAATGACTCGCCTTAACCAAGCATACTGTAAATTTTCCAGAGCCAGTGTCCTATTGGAAACAGGGCCTGGCTGTGTGCTCACATTTGATTTAAGGTAACGTGTCCCTTGCTGCTCTCTGTTCCTTGGCTCTACAGGAGATCCTCTCTCCATGCAGCACTTTGCTGTGGGATGCTCACACGGGACAGGACACATCATCCCCAGGGTCACCCACGGCTCAGATCAGTGTCCCCAAAGGCTGGGAGACATCAGAGACCTGTTTTTGCAGAGATTTATGCATGGGGCTGAACTTTAGCCAGAGAGGGGAATCCTTCTGCTCTCAGCCAAACCCACAAGCTCACACACAAATCCACAGGAGTGAGGAGTTCAGCCAAGTTTGTGTTTTCCAGGAGTGAACCAAAGTCAGACATTTCCTTTGTGTGTGGATTTTTGTCATGCCCAGATGTGCCAATCCCACCTGAACTCTCTGCCCCTGAATTTCAGACATTACCCCAGTAGCCTGCTGCAAGACCTGAATGATCTTTATAGACCGACAGGAGCCACAGCTCAAGTTCGTAACAAGAGCGATTTAAGAACTTTCTCTATTTTTTCCGTGCATCTGTGTTGTTTCACATGGATACACACATGGAAAAGAAGGAAATATGCAGAAAATGAGAAATCCTCAGGAGAAAAAGTGAGTCAGGATGAGAAAAGACTATCAGAACTACAGAAATACCCTAAGGTTTCCAAAACAGCAGAGGAGGAGGGACAGTGAAAGCTGGCTGTTGAGCACAGGACTTTCCATGACCTCAGCTCTGCTCCGTGTGTCCTCTGGGAAGAGGAAAAAGGAGCAAAACACAGTTAATGATTAATTGCACAACCCAAAGCTCTCCCACAAAACCCCTTCTGCCCATGGCAGATATTCTCCCACTTAATAAAAGCTTACCCCCAAATCCCAGCCCGGATCGCATCACCCCGGAGGCTGTGACGCTGCAGTGACCTGGAGCCACCGGGGCTGAGCCCGCTCTTAACCCCAGAGTACGGAGACACTGCACGAGTGACCTGCCATTGATTTACAGTACAGTGAGGGGACAGTGGATTAGCAGTGTGTGTGTGTGGCTGGATCAGCTTCCAAGGTGGAAAGCAAGCTCAGCCCGGGTTGGATCCGTGCGTGGGAAAATTCAGCGCCGCCCCCTCCAAAGCTCATCTGCCATTTACGCTCCCAGAGTTGTGGGGTTTTTTACAGCATCATCAATCAGTCAATCAGCAGTCCCCAGAAAGTCAAACATCCCAAACTTCCACAGAGCAGCACGGCTTCTCCTCCCGCTCAGCCCTCTTGTTTGCGTTACTTCCAAGGGGAGATATTTTCCAGAGAGGCCAGAGGAAGAAGGGAGCAGGCGGTGAACTTGAGCTGAAGGAGGTGGGAAGGAGGAAAAGTGGGAGAATGCAGCTCTCCTCCATGGTCAGTGAGCAAAATACAGCAGAAAGGAAAAACCATGACCCCAGGGAACACCGCTGGCAACCCCCCGTAAAGATAACATTTACCCTTGGGGTCTCTAAAGAGACTTTTGAAAAACACTGTGTTTTGGGGCTTTGGGAATGGATCAGGTTTCACAAATCCCCAAATCCTGCAGTACCTGCTTCCTTAATCCTTTGGAATGCCCTCGTGCCCAACACACAGCTCCTGCCACACAAACTGGCTGCTTTGCTGTTATCCTCAGTATCCTGGCCAGGGGCTGTGCAGGCCCCGGCTGTTTAACTTTGCCTTTCAAGTGGCATTGCCTCCTCCCTGCTCCTTCCACTGAGGGAAGAAAAGCCAACCTCAACCCCTAATTTGGCCCAGCTGGGCAGCGAGGACATTCCCCTGCAGCGCATGTGCACACACACAGGGCCACGCCATCCATCCCGAGCTGCAATGTCTCTATCTGAAGTGACACAGGCAACAAAAGGGATGTCCCCCCCGCCACCCGTCCCCATCTATTGAGTGATACAGATGGGCAGTTCGGGAGGACTGTGTGCACATATGCAGAGATGCTCTCATGTCCTTTGACCCCTCATCCCTCCATCATGGTCGATCTATAACATTTACAATCCAAAAAACAAAAGAGAAGGGGGAGTAGGGCCAGAATTCATCTTCCAGGCTGACACCTAGCGTTAATTAACGACTTAAAAATCAATGACATAAGGGACAGGCAGCAAATGACACCTCCACGCAGAGCCTGTCTGCTTTCAGGAGCAAGGAAAAAATATCTTGGAGGACAGCTTTGATGCACACACTGTACAGAGGGAGCGAGGCTGGCAGCCCAGCCCATCGATCTCTGCCACTTCAAACACCCCAACTTCCCCCGCTTCAGTTTCCTATTTCCCAACCAGCACAGTGCCATGTTGGGCTTTCCCCAGGGATGATGCTCCCAAAGGTGTGGGAAACCTGATGTGTTTGAAGATGAACACACAACAAAAGCACTGCAAGGTCCAAACGGGAGCTGTGCTTTTAAAAGTTCTCAGAGATGTTTTCTGCTGCACATTTTAGGCCACAACAGGCCCATGCTTTGCATCAATGGATCATGGCCCACAGCTTTGGGTTTACTCTGTGCATCCCATCCTGCAAATGAGAGTGAGGCAGTTCCAGTGTTGCTGATTTTAGCAGCACAAGGGAGCCCCAGTACTCCCAGGGCATTTTCTGTTCAGGCTATTTCCCCCCACAAACACCTCAGTAAAACCTCCACCCTTCAGTGGAACCACTTGTGGTCACCCCACTGTGGGATAACACGTTTAGAGCCACAAGAAACATCACCTGTGCAGGTGGCCAAAGTGTCACTCATGGAGCAAACTGGGAACACGGACTGGGAGGCCACTGCTGCCTCCAGGGAGATGGATGGTGGGGGTGGATGGAAGGTGGGGATCACGAGCTAGGCTTGCAGTTCCCACTGCCCACACAGCAGTCCGTGACATTCACCATTTTGCAAACTAATGGAGTTAAAACAAATGAAGCCAAATCAATCCTCAAAGCAAAGGGTAGAGGTGTAACTCCAGCTGCTGCCCATCCCCAGGCCTCGGCACTTCTCCTGCTGGAACAGCCCCACTGCCACGAAACTTTTGTGCTGGAGCCGTGTGGAGGGACGGTCCTGGAGAGCAGATGGCATGGGGCTTTTTTTTTCCCTCTTGAAGAGCAAACCTTTCTGGAATACTAAATCTTACAGGAGCTGTAAATGTCAAATTTAAATTCATACTTTGTACCACCTTTGATTTCAAAGAGGATTACACCTATTCGCTGAAAGCAAAGCAACACCAAAGCTACATGAAATGGAATTACGACTACTTAGGCCTTTTTCTATTGCCTCTTTATATTGTTAACTCCTTCCAATTCATTAAGTCTAATCCTTATTAGGCTAAGTAACACACATATGAATAGACAGGACTGGACACAGGAGCATATGTGCCTTTTGTATCACTTCCTGGTTAATCCGCAGCCCGGGGAGGGCCGGACCCGGGGAGAAGTGGCCGCAGCTCTGCGGTGCCGCCGGAGCCCCGGGCGGCCCCCGCGGCTGCCGCTTTGTTAATCCCGTGCTCCGGAGCCGCGGCTCTGCCATGGAAATCCGCCGCATTCCCGCGATCCCGACCGCGACTCGGTACACGCGTCCTGACCGGGAGGGGGAATTCACAGGGTGGGGAGGGATGGACAGACGGACGGATGGATGGACAAACGGGCGGATGGATGGATGGATGGATGGATGGATGGATGGATGGATGGGAGATGCGTTTACAGTGACAAACCAGCCTGTTTCTAGTTTGCCACCTTCCCAAAGCATCACCCCCAGCCCCAGCGTTCTCTCCATCTCTGCTCTGTTTATGGAATTGCAGCTCAAGCAGCGAGAATGGGAAAGGGCTAAAACCTGCACCTTGCATGGCCAGTGCCTCTGGCAATGTGCCTCTTGCACATTTATAACCTGGAATCGCAACAGGAAACACTCAGCTCCACGCACAGCAGCAGCGTCTCCCCTCACGTGCTCTCTGCAGAAAAAAAGGGGGAAATTCTGCTTTCCCAGGCAAGATTTAAACCAAAAATGACCTGCGTGGTTCCACAGTAGTGAGTGAGACAGGAATCAAAGTATATAAAATAGATATTTATACAGCACCAGCGTTGCTCATAGTGTTTTAAAAACAATAAAGCAGCAGCTTATATAGTCTCTTGCATATTGGGGACATGAAATAAAGCCAAGACAGGAGCTGGAACATCTAATTCCCTGGCTACACGGAAGAGAGAGTGATTCAGGTTTACAGGGTGCCATTCAGTTTTATGACAATATCTCCTAATACAGCAAGGTTTATCAATTGAGCAAAAAGGCACAACGGGGTGTGTTATTATTGGAGCCTAATCTCATGCCTCGGGTGTGTTGTGCGAGGCACAGGGGCAAAAGGCCACACCACTGTGTGATTATCCACCAGCAATGCTCACTCAGGACGCCGTGTCTGGATTATAAAGTGGATTGGCTTAGGTTTTAAAATGAAATGTTAACATTTGCTGCTTAGGTTTCAGCCGAGGATGGATCTCCCTGCTGTGGGTGTGAAGAATGGAGAGCACAGGCGGAGGAAAAGCGAATATCCTGCTCAGTGTCATCGGGTGTCCTCTTGGTTGCCAGGCTGCCCATGGCCTTGGGGTGCCTCCAACCCTCACCTTGGGGAAGAAAAGACCTTCCTGGGTCATAAGAGGGAGCCAGGACACAGAGTTATGCAGATAAACCAAGAGCACAAGTTAGCTCCCCGCAGAAGGCCTCACTGAGCAGGTGCCCAGCAAGTCAGACACTGCTTGCTGAAGGATGGTGCTGAGCTTCCCTCCTGGATCCCTGGCTGTGGAGGAGCCCTGCTCGGGCCTCATCTACCCACCTCTAAAATGGACCTAACCTCACTTCCCCACAGATGTTCCCGAGGTCTAAGAAGCCTCCTGAGATCCTGGACATGTCCACCATGTATTAAACAGCCCCTGTGCAAGAGCCGCAGAGTAAAAGACTTGTTGTTGCCCAAACAGAGTAAATTGGTCGTAAAAACAGGTCCCCTTTAGGCCTGTGGGATATAGGAGCACATGCTGCATCCCCGGAGGGAGAACAGGACCCTACAGGTTTTAATTAGCACTCTTCTAGCAGCAAAGTTCCTGTCTATTGTCACTTAATTACTGTGTATCTACCCCAACAGACATTAAGCTTTCCCTATGACCTCTCGCTCTCTACACCCTTGTCATTCTCTCTCTCAGAGCCCCGTGTGACACTGGGGAAACACGGAGCAACTTCTTAATTAATTGGACTAATTAGTCTCCTAGATGGCTGGACAGCTGGACCCTATCTCCGCCCTGATCTCCTCGTGGAGGGAACAATCAAATCGCGGTTTGTTTCTCCGGAGTTGACAAAGTCCCGGCGCTGCCGTGCTCTGGTTCCTATTAACCCGACTCCCCCGGGAGCGCCGGGGAGGATGAAGACGTTTTCCCTTTGGCTAATGAAGTCCACAGCAAGACCAGCCTGTCGCCAGAGCAGCACCTGGAGGCCTCAGAAAGGGTCAAGGTTTCCTCTCAACGCTGTCCCTCTTTGCAGGGTTTATAACTTTGCTCCGGCTTGGCGCCCTCCCCGCTGGGTCCCAGTCCCACCCCGTAACTCTTCACACCTTTCAGAACTACGCTTATACCCTTTTTAAACCTCTGAATCAAACTTGACTTTGCAAAAAGGACCACATTTGATGCTCCTGAAGGGGTGTTTTTCCCTTCCATGTCCACAGACACATCAGCACCTGGGACCTGTCACTGGGGCTCCCTCCCAACAAAGCCCTCACTCCTTTCTTTGCTCAATAAACTGCAGCATCTTCCGTTCAGGAAAAGGTTTGGACCATGCCACGATCACAAGGGTTAACCTGCATAGCTGGATTTTTGGTAATTCTCAGACTTTTACTGTTTCACTGCTTTTTTGCCTTTAGATACCCCAGAAGTCCCTTTGATTCCCAATGGGAATATGGGGAATAATTGTTTCAGACATCCTGCCATACATCCTGCCATAGATCCACACACTACAGACTAGAGAGAAAAGAGAAAAATATTTTCTGTTTCTGGAGAATTTTTACAATTCTGAGTGCTGGGATTTTATTCCTGATCTGCTGGGTGTGAACTCCACCCAGAAGCAAAGACAGGGATTATGGGGTTTTTTTCACCCCGTCTCTATTACTTCCTTCGGAGCCACAAGCTGCTCTCCCCAAACGATGCAGCTTTAAAAGAAACTGGGAACAGCGAGTATCCATCTGGAGATTTAAAAAAAAAAAAACCCAAACAAATACACTCGGTGCATTTTGGAAGCAAATTCCAAACAGCTGAAGGCTGCAGCAGGAGGGAAATGGGAGGCAGCCACGGTGGGTTGGCAGACGAGAGGCAAAGGACCCGTTAGCTCCAGGAGCAGCAGCAGCCACATAAAAGACAGCAATCGAGTGCTGAAACACGCGCGGAGCAGGCAGCACTCGCAGGGACATAAAAAGATACGGGATTCGTTTAGAGCAGCACGGAACAGGCGGCTCTGGTGCGAGCAGCATCAGCTCTTGGCAGGAGCGGGATCATTTGGCTGGAAGGAAAACAAGGAGGCGAGAAAAGCCCTTCCCCAGCACAAAGACAGACACGAGGTGTCCCCTCCCCTTCTGCAGCCCATCACAGAATTGTCAGAGAGGGAAATTGAAATAAAAGATGGAGAGCATCTGGGCAGGCGCTCCCCTCTTGGGCTCAGGCGGGAGCTCAGGGAACTTTCCGGAGTACAGGAAGTTGAACGGTGAGAGAAACAGGAGGAGCTGCAGCTCCCCGAGCTGCTCAGGAGTCTGCCAAACCTCAATGCCATCATCCCTGTGCAAAGCTGGGAATCCAACCCCCCTGGCTTGCTTTAGAGAGTGGTCACTGCTCCAGAACCATCACCTGGGCTGTCAGGTTACGGACGAGATTGAAGTAAGTGGGAAAATGGAGCAAATAATATAAATGGAAAATACTATTTTTCAGGAATTTATGCTTTCAGGGCAGGCTATGGCAGACAGAGGTGACCAAGTTTCAGATACTTTGATCCTTAGACAAGAAAATGATCAATTATCCAGCTCTACAAGTGCTGCAGGACCAGCTCAGCTTTGGTGGGAACTATCACGTTCCTTAACCAGGGCTTAGTTCAGGTCAGAGCCAGCAAGTCCCTGAATTCCTGCAAAAAAGAAATAACTGAAAGAGTG
>NW_008237409.1:1660484-1676966 GCF_000691975.1 Corvus brachyrhynchos
AAGCCACCCCGGAGGTCGTTATTGCCCAAAATCCAGCCCTCTGGACCAGCAGATCCCTGGATTTAACTGCCAGCAAGATCCACTGAGCTAATCCTGCCTGGCCTCCAGCCTGGCCTCAAACCCAGGAATTTACCAGACACAGTTCCAGCGGCTTATCCACAACTTTGTTCTTTTCCCCCAATAAAAGGCATTTTGTTTTATAAAGACATTCAACCTTTATTTATAAGACTTGTGAGTGATGGAGCATCTACCATATCCCCTGGCAATTTTCTCCAATGGTTAATTACTGTGACTGTCAAAACACACACTTCAATTCTCATTTGAATTTCTCTGCCATCAGTTCCCAACCACAGAACCTTGCTGTATATTTTATTTTTTCTCTTGTTCAGCTTTAGAGTCTTTTACTGTCTCTTATTCTTCCCTGAGTTGGTATTTGTAGATTATGACCACATTGTCTTTTAACCTTTTCCCACGTAAAGATTGGTTTGAACTCCTTGGCACCTGATATAAGATTATCCTAATGCACTCCTGCACTGCCGAGGGGCCGCAGAAAGGGACAGGGATTGCAGGCATGAGGGGCTGTATGGATATAAAAAAGGCAATCAAGCCCTAAAAAGTGACCTGTACAACTCCGTCATCATATCCACGCTGCCTTTTTGCATATTGCCAGAACCACAGGCATTTAAGCACACAGAGGATGAGAGTTTAGAAGGCAAAGACATCAAAACACCCCCCAGTAGTTTGGGTGTTGGTCAAACAAATGGGCTCAGTGAAGTCCTCCTTGCTAAATGCAGCACTGGAGCCCACAAACCATGCCAAGGATGGCACAGGCTCTTTCCCAGTGACCCCCAGTGCCCCGAGCCCCCAGCTCCCATCCTCTCTCTGGAGGGAGAGGAGAGCCTGAATGTGTCCCCCCCCAGCAGAGCCTCATCCCTCCCACTGATCCTGGGGAGCAGCTTCCAATTCACTGGCAAAGCACCAACTATTACCTTTTAACTCGTGCATTTTCAATACATACAAAGAACATGTACAACAAGGTTTTGCTGTGGTCAATAATCCCTGAAATGATGTTTTCAACAAACCTCATTTCAAGTCTAGATCTGGAGTAGAGAAGTGATTGGATGAAAGGCCATTATATGACTGCTGTAATTTATTCTGCAGAGAGCTAAAACCACCAATTATCTGACATGAATGACACCACTTCTTTTTCTTACCAACACAAAGGTGCACAGTATCTATTTTCCGAGATCTAATTTAAATTTTAAAAAACCTCCTATGTTTAAATAAAAGGTGGCGGATACAAACCAGCTCGAGTCAGAAACACTGAGCAGAAGTGAGAAATCTCAGCTGAGGCAGGAGCTGCATCCCTTGGTGCCTGGGTTCCACTCGGGATCCTCGGGAAGCAGCATTTGTGGCTGCATTAACTCTGTTTACAGGCAGCAGGGCTGGGGGCAGGGGGTGGTTTATTACTTTGCAATGGGGCTCTAAAGAGGGGGATTTGGGGGGTTTTTTTTGGGTGATGCAGAGTTTGGCTGCCAGACACAAGCCACGTTGGCCTGACTGAGTTTCTTATCTGGTGCCTTGGAAGGTGCAGCAGCCAAGTGCCTTCAGTAGGTTATAAAGTCAACCAAAAAGCCCAGCAAACTCTCTGTATAAAATCAGAAATGCTTATTTAAGGGGCAGCACCCTCTGCTGTGCTCCCCATCCACGACACCTTTCTCCGGCTCAGGAAACCGGTGACCCACTTGCTGGACCAAATTAATTAAATCCCATTCACTCATTAGCACCAACGAGCGAGCGAGTGCTTATTTTAGAACCGCAATTATTTCTCGTCCTCTCCTCCAGAAGGACCCCAGCACCCCGTAACCACTTGTGTGCTGCTCCTGAGGCTGCCCGGGGTGCTGAGGCTCTGGGAGAAGTCTTTCAGCACCAGTTGGAGCCCAAGTGTCCCTGGGGCCGTGCTGAGGTGTGGAGGGAGCTCAGTGATGCCCCAGTGTTAATTTACTGCAGGGAAAGGCTGCTGCTGCTGTGAGCAGGGCAACACCTTTAAACTGACAAATGTGAGTGACACAAGTGACAACATCTTGCCAGTTTGCTGCAAGGGGATGGAGAGGAGCAGCCTGGATCATAAAACGCTGGCTTTAATCTTCCACCACAAAAAAAAAAAAAAAAAAAAAAAAAAAAAAAAAAAAAAAAAAAAAAAAATTACAAGCAAGAGCAGGAAGATAAATATAATTACAATATTCTGAAAAGCTCTGTACATATGTGCATCTATCTCAAATATTCACCTGGGGAATTGCAATGGCTCTGTGCTGGGGAAGGTGGGAACCCTCAGCTCTGAACAGGCAAATCCAACTCCTCACTTCAACCAGAGCCTTGTCAGGTGGTTTGAAAGGGACAAATTGAGAAGAGACTGAGGTTTTCCCCTCTTGTGTTTGAGTCAGTGTTGGTTTCTGGAGCTTGGTATAGGACAGGGAGTAAAGTGTGTAGGGCCCTCTGTACCAAATTCAATATCTGAGCATCCTGGCAGGATCGGCAAAGGCAGCACCTGCACAGGAGCCTGGGCATCCCCTCCCTGGCTCTCAGCACGTTCCGAGGATCCCACTGACCTGCTCACCAGCAAATAACAGAATTAATGTCTGATCTGGCATTTGGAAACCTCTGAAAGAAATGACAGGATCATAAATCCACGATGTTCCTTTGAAATGTCATTAGCATTGCCAATGCTTCAGGTCAAGCCTGAGCCTGAAACCATAAACAATCCCAGGGAAAACAGAAGTGCTCCGAGGTGAGAAAACTGCCCTTTCTGGGATAGGGATCTACAGTTTTCTAAACTAGTTTGAACTTATTGCAGCAGCTCCTATTTATCTTCAACAACGACTTCATAAACTCCAATTCTGGGACTAAAATGAAGGGAAACACTTTTTATGGAGTGCCTCAGTTCATTTAGTTCAATTCATCACGGCTTTGTTGCTGTAACTGGGAGCGGGGCCGTTCACGCCGCGCGGGTTTATGCCGGCGCGGCCCTGCAGGGATGGGAAGTGAGATGACTCCGAGCTGTCACTTCCTCCTCCCGATGTTTTACAGCCACTGCTGCTGCTGGAGGTTTCTGCTTTTCCTATCACAGTGACATCTGAGTGCCGCTTTCAATGAGGCCAAATGGCCAAGTTCTAGCGGGCTTTGGACACTGGGAATTAATCAAAGTTCAACGTTTCTGTCCCGCGCTCATCCATCAGCGGGAACAGCCAACACCACTCCAAGGGAGGACACCTGGCTTTTCCTTCTGGTTTGCTTTCCCAGCTCTGCAGAACAGGGGAAGTTTGGTCACAGAGAGCCAGTTTGGATCAGCACAGCTGGTCCTGTTTAGCATAAACCCCTCAAATTCCCTGTCTGATCTCGGGCATGTCACCAACCTGCCTGGGAGCCAGTTGATCAGCTGGAAGGAGGGATGTGTGACATGCAGAGCTGTGTCTGCCGAGTTAAATGCTGGTTATTTTAACCCTTTCCTAGGGTTAGCCACAGGGCTGGGAGCTGAGCCATCTGCCTTGGGACTTTTGGCATCCTTCTTTGCCAGGACAAACCTTGAACACATCCATTTTACCTTCACCCTACGCGCTTTCAAAACAACCCACAGCGGGGTGATGATGCAAGAGTAGGCACAGTGAGAAGGTAACTTTTTCTGGAAGCTTTTCAACACGCAGGTTGGATGGGTTTTGGATTCCTCCTGCTGGGGAAGTGCAGGAGGAGAGGGGGCAGCAGGCGGGCTGGGAGGTGCCTGCAGCTCTCCTTCTCCTCTCCCCACTGCGGGCAGGAGACAAAAGCGAGGGATGCTCCCGCGACTCGCGGTTCCCTGGCGCACACGCTCCCTGCGCTGCTGATCTGCAACATATTGTCCGTGACTCACCGGCGTTCCAGGAGCGGAGCGAACACGTTGGGAGGAGGGAGGGACGCCTCGGCTGTCCCCGCGCTGCCAAGGCAGAGCCCCGTGCCAGGCGCCGCGTTCTCCACCCACGGAAAAATAGGGCAACCGCGTGCGCAGCCCTGGAAGCAAACGCTGGGAGCCTTGAGAGATTTAACTCATTAAACGTGCCGCGGGTGATGGAGACGTTATCCAGCCCCCCGTAAAGAGGCCTACGAAAGAGCTGCGGCTCGGCTTCGAAGTGGCTGCTATTAAGATGTTTTAAGGAGGGCGAGTGGGCGAGTTTGCGTGGACAAGTGCAGGGGAGAGGGAGAGAGCGCGCACAAGCAGGAGGAAGAAATATGACATGAAATAAAGAACCAATTAAAGGGGGGACACAGACTCTTCAGAATGATTGGCTCTGTCTAAGCAGGGAACTGGAGCATTTAACCTTTTGTTTGTGTTTCACCCAAACGTTGCCTCGCTCTCTTGCTGGGGTCACAACCAGGTCGCAGCCACAACCCGTCCCGGCCGCTGTAAATCACCGGGGCCGTGCCCGGCTGGCCTTCACCCAGTCCTTCCCAACGTGCCTGTCACCCCCGAAAATGATGCTGGGATGGCGAGCAGGCACAAACGGGATTGTGGTGGCAGTGGCTGCCGTTTGCTCCTGGAGAACTGGAGAAATCCAGAGCAGAGCAGGGTGGATTCTGCAGTGGCCCGGGCACTTCTCCATCAGCGGGCCCGCGGCTGAGGTTATGGCAGCTTTACAACAGGACTGACCCACCCCAGGATCACTCTGGGAGCAAAGCTGGCACTTTGGATTTTTGATTTTAAATGCGGCTTTAACTGTACTACAAAAATAATATTTCCACAGTTGTGCTGTGATGCAGGAATAATCCAATATTTGTACCCTAAATCCCATGTATTGAGCATCCCATCCAAAGCTGGAGGAGCTCATTCCACAGGCTGCCTTCAAAGGGCTGTCCTGAATGGATAAAGACAGAAGAAAGACTCGGTTTTATATAATGAATAAATAAAAACTTCTCCTGCAAGCAAAAGTTTTTCAAACAAAGTAAAGTTAATTTACTCAATCTTCCTGCTTCTCAAAGAAAAAGAGAATCCAAAATAGCCAAAAAGTCTTGTGAAACGGATCAGGCAGAGGGTAATTTTGTCACTTACATTTTGAAAATTGAGACTGATTTATGATGAACCAAATTCCTCCCTTCTGCCCAGGTTTCCAATAAAAATATGTAACTTTTGGAAGCCTGCTAGGAGGGAAGGAGCTATTGCCTCATTGGCAGTCGGCTAAACAAGTGCTGAGAGGCAGGAAGAGAGAGGTTCCTGCTCCATCCATCCACACAGAGCTCAGCTTATTTACCTGGGAATCAAAGGAATTGTCTCACTCCCTCTTTCCAGGCTCAAGCCCTCGATTTATTCCCCACACTGGAACCCCGAGCGCCGGCACAGCAAGGCTCCCGCACCCCAAAAATACTGCAAACTGTCCTCTCCTTCCACAGCACCAGCCTGACCTTTGGAGCTGCACCCCGAAACACTTGTGTTGTTTACCCTGAGGCCAGGAACGATGTGTGTCACCCGTGTCCCCTGTCCCTGGCTCACGCTGGGTCACACACACGCTGCGTTTGGGACACCCACGCATCCCAAGGTCACGGGCAAACTCTTTCCACGGCCAATTGGAGCACAGGCACACAAACGCCATCTCTGCTGCTGTTCTTCCTCACTCCATGTCCTTCACCCATATCACAAGCGCTGGTTCTCTCCCTGCTCATCATTTGTGTATTAACTCTCGATTAGCTCAGAGCTGGCCCAATTTCTGGGCCCCCCTGCTGCAACGCGTTAATGGAGGATTTGCAGCAGCAAAGCGAAACGGCCTCTTTGCCCAAGAGGCTTTCACTTAAACATAAAGCCAGAGCAGGAGAAATCCAGCAGGCACTGCTGCCCCCATCCCTCTTCCACCTGCAAAGTGGAGGAGAGATCCAGGAAGGGCAGCCTGGGGTTCATGTTGCACCGGTGTTCTCTGCTTCCACACATTCCCACTGCCTGCTCTTCACTGCTTTCACTTTCACAGCCACAAGCAAAATAAAGCAAACACAGCACAACCTCCTGAAACACATCCCTGGGTTTCACATGCCTCCAGGGTCACAGAACCCCTGAACAGCTGGGGTTGGAAGGGACCTTAAAGCTCATCTCATTCCACCCCCTGCCATGGGCAGGGACACCTCCCACTATCTCCAAGTCCCATCCAACACAGGGGACACTTCCAGGGATGGGGCAGCCACAGCTGCTCTGGGCATGCTGCCCATGAAGGCCCCGCTGTGGCCCAGGAGCACCGGGCAGAGCAGGACCCTCTGCCACCCCCAGGACTACTTCATTTCTCGAAATTACTCATGTGCTGACATCCTTCTGCTGAGCCTCCTCCCTGCAGCCAGAGAGAGGCCATGCACCTCTTGGAGACCAGGGCAATAATATAATTTGCAGTAAGTATCAAGTGGAAAGCAGAGCCAAGCACAGGGCTGTGCTCTCAGACAGAGCGAGGCTGGCTCCAAACATCCAGAAAAACCAACGCAGAGGTCCCGGTTCAACACCACGCGTTAAATGTGGGTCGAGGTCTGTTCACGCAGATTCCTCACTTAGGAAAAGGAGACAGCCCACTCTAAACATTCCTAATGTGCATTGCTAACTGCACACTGCACCTCCAATCATTTGTATGACAGAGAAGGAACCTAATCCTGAATCTGAAAAACTATGTGATGGAGGATTTACAGTATTAGAAGGCAAACAGTGGCAGGTGTAATTAGGAGAAAAATTTGTCATGCTCTTGACTCTAGGAGAGAATGAAAGGTCTGGAATAGCAATCTCCCAAGTGTTTACCCAATGTGAGCGCACACAAGATGGAAAGCACATTTCCGACCATGGACAGATTAATATTTGATGCCAGAAAGAGAAATGCACGCTGTTCATGTTTATTTAGGATATTGTGAAATACAGTGAAATTTGCAATTTTATTGGATTCAGGGGTTCTGTGTTTTTGAAAAGTCCTAAGCTACTGTATGTTGGATAAGAAGCACATATGTTAGGAGTTTAGACATGCCAGCTGCAGGGAATGAAAGGGCTTCCCCTCCCCCTGGTTTTAAAGAAGGGGGGAAAAAAGAGATAGAAAAAGATTAGCCGCAGGATAAACTGGGAAAACTCCACTGAGCTTTCTGTGTCTCTTAATACTAATTTTAGTGGCTAGAACTGACACAAAGGAAAATTACACCTGGGTTACTTTGTCAGCCACTGCAACTCTGCAACTCTGTGGTGTTAAAGCAACACACTCGTCTAAGGGGCTGTGGTGGGACCCACCCTGGGGGTGCTTTGCTCTGCCCGGTGAGGGTGGGTTTCAGGGACACGTGGCCATGATCACCTCCCTGTTCCGGGAGGATTTCCTGCACTCCAGGCACTTCCAGAGCTTTGCTCTGTTAGGACGCAAACACCCAGAGCTGCCCCCAAAAGCAGGTGCTCCTTTGGCAGGGTCTGCCACCCCTTCCTTGTGTCACCTCGGCGCTGAGGCTTTGCCACACAGATTCCCAGGATGATAACAACAAATAAATCAGCAGTGCAGGGTGTGAACGGGGTGTACCTTTCTTTGTCATCACATGTGTAATCTGATCTTTCACAGCCCAGGTCCCCAAAACTGCCCCTGTCCACAAACCCCAACAACTCCCCCTGTTGTTTGGACACCTCAGAGCCCTTCCAGGAACGACTTTTTTCCTCCAGAAGTTAAAAGTTGACTCACACACGAAGAAAACCAACAAAGAAAATGATATGGATGTGTATAAACCGCATACAAACCCTTGTGCACATCACGGCCCTTCATTAGAGGGCCCTTCTGGCCCTCTTCTGAGCGGGTTTTCACCCGTCCCTTCCTCTCCTCCCAGCTCAGGACCCTGGCAAAGCAAACCCTGTGAGCTGCTTTTGGGAGAGTTTCACTGTGCTAGTCCTGGGATACGACCTCAGTTTCAGCACCAGAGTGGCACAGGTTGGGCTGGAAAAGCAGCGCTGAGTTTCCCAGCCCCTCCCTGTGCCTGTAGGCAGCTCCTGCAGCCTCGGAGCACATCCCTTTGTCACTGGAGAGTGCTGTCCCCGTGTCTGCACGGGCTTTGTCCCAGAGACACAGCCTAAGCCTGTCCAGAGGGCTCCTTGAAATCGCGGCCGGGATGGGGGTGATAAGAGGGAATTGGGATATTCTGGGCGCAGGAAGGGGGCTGCTAGTTTGCTTCTCTCATTCCTCTGCCCGGCTGTGAGCCCAATAAAAGGGATATATTATGCTCCTACACATCATTGGGCAGGAGAGGAAGTGTGTGACAGCTTCCATATTCCCCACACGGGGAAGGAGGACGGGAAAATTCTCCTCTCCCACTCGGGGTACCCGGGTGCCTCGCAGTGATCCATCGCTCCCGGAGAGATGGGCTGCAGCGCCAGGCACGGAATTTGTGCTGGAGGAAGGACTGGAACAGCGGGAAGGGGATGGAGAGAGACAGGAATAAAGGGGAGAATACACTGAGGGAGGCAAAACCTGGAAAGGAAAGAGATCTGTGCAAAAAGAGCAAGGAAAGAGTAACTGGTGAAAGTAATAAATAAAGCAGGTTAATGGAAGAGGCTGAGAAGAGGTAGGAGATGTTATCGCTGGAGTGCAGAGTGAGGAGGGGAGGGCAGAGCGAGGCTGAGGTGGGAGGAGAACACGTGGGAACTGAAAGTGGAAAGTGCCCATGAGGCGCAGGGGCTGCACCACCCTGGCCGCAGCAAATGTCCCAAAGTGGGGATACCAGGGTCAGGCCTTTGGGAGAGGAGGCCCTTCCCCAGCTCTTGGGACAGCTGAAATAGGAGCAAACCCAACTAATGAAGCCAGTGGTGCTGTGATGGGCAGCAGGTAGAGGGGAGAGCAAGAGGCACGACACGGAGCATGCCAGGGTGTGCCAGGGTGTCTGCCCTGAGCCCTGGGGTACGGCTAAAAAGCTCTCTGAACTTTAGGAATTAAAAATAGCCTGACTGCCAGAAAGGACTGCACTGTCTGTGAGTGTGTCTCACATGCACAAAGCCCAATCCCTTTCTATAAACCCCCAAAAACCACATTTTACAGAGCTGTGCGTGTGTGCACACACCGAAGCCTCCTCAGAGGCTTGCACGAGACAGACTTTGCCATGAACCTTCTGCAGCTAAAATTAGTATGAAAATGGTGGTGTTTCATAAAAGAAAGATATGTGGATGCCCGTAAGTGCCATTTTATTTCTCAGTGAGAGGATAAAGTGTTTTTTCCTACATAATTTTTGATGTAGAGGCTAAATTAGGCCCGAGAAGAGGGACAATACAACTTTAAACATCATTAGTATTCAGCCTACGTAAGCCAACCAACAGCAGTTATGTATTTTTGCAAGTATGCATATAATTTATTGTGGAGAACACAATTTACATGGGTAGTCGATGCCTGTTTTATAGCCTCACAAATAGATGTATGAACTCAAGCATATAATGGCTCAACCAGCAGGCGCAAATACGTTCTAAATCTTCTAAATGTGCTTCACAAAAATGTAACTGAGGAATATAAAACAGATCAATTCTTGCATGTTATATATTGGTTTTTGATTTACAAATCTAATCTGGGAAATTTCTTTAGAAATGAGTGGATTTTTTTTTACTGAACTTCTTCTTTTACAGGATTGTGCCAGTCCAATCCTCAAGGATTCCCTCCTGTATATGGCTGGGTTTAGAGGTTTTTTATTATTATTTTAATCTATGTAGAGAACACAGTATATATTTGTGGCATTTGATTTCATAGCTTCCTGTGCGTCCTAGTGCTAATTTCCTAAGAAAACCCTTTTCTGTTATTTACAGTCTCATAACACACAGTGTGCCTTATCTATGCTGCCCCTAATTAGCTTCCCAAAAATAAACGGGAAGGGGGAAGAAAAAGGAAAAAAAAAAAAAAAAGAATAAACCCCCAAACACATTACTGTGTGGATCCTTGCACATCCTAGAAAGTTGGCAGTTTCATTTCTAATTCAGGTGCAGGGGGAAGATAAAATCTGGGTGTCTGGAATAAAACACATTTCTAATGGGATGGAACGACAATCCCTTATTACCTCCCACCATTTTTCTCATAGTTTTGCTCCAAGTACAGCAAATCCCTGTGCTATATTTTTTCATAATGTATAGCTTGCTATTACCTCTCAAGAACAATTTTTATAGAGAGGGTGCCCTGTTCAATAGATCTGTGGTGTCTCCAAGGGGGAATTCACACAGGGTTTTATTTATGGTTACACTCAACTGTACCATGTTGCCAAGCTTCCCCCTTTGGATTTGTCAAAAAAAATATTCCTTTCTCCACCAAAGCCTCTGCATCACATGGGTATTAAGATATAAAGGAAATAATTATTTTGCCCTTTTTAAGACCCTTATAGCACTTGTCTGATATAACATCAAAAGAATAATAATAATTAGAAGAACAAAGTTGGATGTTTGAATATCAGAGAATGAATATTCCAAAACACAGGTTTTGCTTTGAAGCCCGGATTATCTGGAATCTCCAGAAAGATGATTGTTGCTGCCTGATTGTATGTTTTCTGACTCCCATATGAAGCATTTATCTGCCTCCAAAGGATTTTGGCGTCATCCTGGCTTATACCAGAGCACAAACAAATTAATTCTATCACCCCCCTCAAATATTCTTCGAGTTAGATTTAATTTTTTGTCCTTTCCACAAACACCCGATATTTCTAGTCCAATTCATTATAATTTTTTTTTAAATCACAGGAATTAAAATTTAAAAAAAAAAAAAACAACAAAGCAAACTAGTGATGATGAAACAAAATAAATCCCACCTTGTGCTGACCTTTCCTCTGGCATTAATTTCCTTGAGGGTGCTGTGGCTGTCTGTGTCATTTTTGGCTCCCTGTCTCACATGGGCACTGGCAGAGATCCACAATTAAACCCATTTATTGCAAACCCCTTTGGGCAGCAGGACTGGGGCTCTCAGCCCCCCCAGCCCTGCTCACCCCAGCCCCACACCCAGCACTGGGGAACAAAGAGCTTCTTCTGCTCGAGGTGTGACCAAGGGCATCCCCAACCCGCTGCCCAAACCCACCCGGAGGGACAGAGCTATGGGGGAGCTCAGAGCTGCACAATAATTTACGGGTTGTACTTGGAGGGAGAAGAAAAAAAAAAAAAAAAGAAAGCAATGTCATTTAAGGTCTTGGAAATGTTTTTGTTTGGGTTTTCCAGAAATAAGAGCAAAGGCAGAACCCTTCGCTCTGAATCACGGTGACAAAAAGAAGCAGAGATTAAAACCCAGTGAATTTTGCTGTCGCTCTCCTGTAAGAGCACGTTAAAAATACTTCTTTTTCCACTGGGAAAAGTATCTGATTTTCCACAAAAGGAATTAGTATTTCTATTTTTAACAGTACCAAGTCTACAGCTTGTCTATGGAAAGATCAGTGTCCCAAGTGACAAAAGTTCTGAGGAAAAAATCCAGGTTAAAGCACGGCGGCTCTTTCCAGGGGGATTTTTATACACCAGGAACTGGGAGGGAGCCCAAACTCACTTCATTTAGGACACCAGAAAAACACCACAACTTTGAACAGAGACATTTAAACAGAAAAATATCAATAGGTCATGGAAACATCCAGGAGGAAAAGAACTCTTTGGAAAGTTAAAATGAGTAAGATGACAAAGGAGTACCTAGAGACAGTTCTGCTTAAAATAACAAATGTAAATGTTTCTGTGCAAAAAAAAAATCTTTGGATCACCTGAGGATAATTCTCTAGGGCCAGCCACTGCAGCTAAAAACAGGGAGAGAGCTCTCTCCTCTGGAAAATCAGGCCCCTGCAACGCCTGGGAGCTCCAGGTGACTCAAACCACAGCACCAGCACAACCTGTCCACCCCAGGGCATCAGGGGCTGCTGCAGGGAGACCCCAGCCCCAGCTCCCTCAGGGCTGCAGGATATTGATTTATCTGCTCGGACATCCCAGATAATCCCAAAAGGGAAAGGGGTTTGGATGACAACCAAGTGACACTGAAGAGCAGGGTCCTCAGTAAGGAGGTTCTGCCCGAACCTTGCACTTACTGATGGCTGTAATTAGTGACTCCCCTCGAGGAGCCAACCCAGACATGCTCCTTTGGTTAAAGTGTCAGTGCTGCTACAGCCACTGGACACAGGGATCATCGTGCCCAGCACCTCTGAAAATGTGGCTTTGGAGGTGGGAGTACAAGTGGAGTTAAATTTCCAGACCGAGGTACGTGGAACATCCCCACTTCATTTTAATTGATCCTGCCAGGCAAGATTGATTATCTGCAAAGGGCGTACTAGCACTGCAGAGGTAAACAAGGATCTCTGCTGGCGGGGAGCAGCGATGCCGAGAGAGAGCAGGGACTGCTCTGAGAGGGGACAAAATCCTCTGGGGAAACGGGGAAAACCAGGAAAACTTCCCAACAATCTTCCTGAAGGGAAGGTGGGAAGGATGGCTTGGGAAGGAGGGCAGTGCTGGTGTCATGGTTCAGCCTGACAGAGTCCACAGCTCCTTCCAGGATTTGGGAAGGATCTCCATCATTCCACCAGGACACTCAGGACACTGCACAGCCCGTGCCAGGGGAGCCCTCTGCACACACCTGGCTCAGGGTCTCTGTCCATAATGAGTTTTCAGGAAGAAGGTTGCCCCCAGCTCTGGTGGATGCAGGAAGAAGCTGAATGGCCTGAAGCTGCCCCAGGGGAAGTCTCAGGTTGGATTTGTTCTGGGAGAGCCCAGCACACCTGCCAGACTCCAGGTCTTGGGATATCTGACACTCACGGCTCACTCCATCATCTATTTCCTCCTTCCCAACTCCAGCTTTGCTAAAATGCTACAACACAGATTATTTCTGTCTAGGGTTGCAAGGAAGAAACCCTCTCTTTCTCCTTTTAAGGTGGACTAAAATAATAATAATGTGAAAAGACCCACACGCAGGGCTGAAGTCACATCCTGTTCGTTCATTACAGTAACAAATGTGTTCGACAGTAATTATCCAAAGGGGAGAATTCCAAATCTTCTCATCTTGCTCTCTCCTAATTAATTAATAGTTTAAATGTCATCATGATGGGAAGTGCTCATCAGAAGCAGAATCTGCTGCCATGATTTACAACTCTGCCTCCAAAGGCTCTGAAGCAGTGGCACCCCAGGGTTAAATTTAATTCAAAAACGTAAGGCTCTTATTGCTCTCCTCTCCAGTTTAGTGCTGAAACTCCCCATTGAGCCAACGGTGTGAAGGGAAGATGAGGGGGAGCACTTCCTTCCCCTGCTTTTTTTTTTTTTCTTTTCATCATTAAGTTGGAAACTGAAAGATTAAATTAAAATTAGTCGTTTGTCAACTTGTTAGAGATTTGTTGCAGGAGGCAGTTGAGGGCCAAGCCTGCTGTGGAGCCGAGCAGGGCTGATCTAAAGAGGGGCCGTGGTACTCGGTGAGAGCCCGTGTCAGCTCTAATCCCGGCTGGAAAGGGAGCTCAGCACTCCAGCTGGAGAACAATGAGGAAAAGGAGCCGTCTGCTCAGAGTGCCATGGTCCTTGTTCCCAGCCAGCTCTGAGCATTTAGCCAATTAGCCAGCACAGCTCTCCTCTCCCAGCATTCTGGGCTGGAATAATTAGAATTTGCACTTAGTGGAGCCTCTCCCGCTGCAAGAGGTTTGCCCAGTGCTTGCAGCCGTGAGTGAGGCGGCGAGGGAAAGGCAGCACCAGCCCAGAGCACCCAGGAGCAGAGAGGTCCCTGAGCACAGGGAGCCCCTGCAGGGCTGACCCTTGGTGGTCCCCCAGTTCAGCTCTCCAGGCAGCTCTTCCAGCCTGGAGCCACCAAAGCCATTTTGGTGTGCACCAAACCACGCTCCTGGGAAGGGGACACAGACACAGATCTCCAAACCACTGGAGTGGCTTCACAACCCTTCAGCTTCCTGATGTGCAGCCTCTGCAGCAAACCCACACCCTGCCAGAGCAGGGGCTCATCCCAAAGACACGAGAACAATTAACACAGTCTCCACTCTCCGGATATTTTTTAAACATTATTTGAACTAAAGACACCAGTAGTGCACTTTTTGGGTTGCAATAAAGAATTCTGCCCACGTCATTCCAAACAAAACCCTGACTAGATTATCACCAAGCATCCTGCATCTAAGGGCAGAGTCATCCCATGTGGACTTATCCTCACATGGGGAAAAAGATCTGCATGCAGAGAAACCGGTGCAGTGATCTGGATTTTTGAGTATTGAGAGGCCAGCTGGGAATTTCATCTTCAGAAGATGTCCACGCCCAGGCAGGCACCCAAACAACTGCAAGGAATGCTCAGCACCATCAGAGTGTCCTTACAAGTGAGCACCCCGTGTCCTGCTGAGCTCATCCCAGCTGAGCTCAGCCTAAGCTGACAGACCTCGAGCTTTCTGCTCCAGGAGGATGGGATTCAACCCAAGGGCAGTGAACTACCTGGGATGTTTAACTACAGCTCCCAGGCACGTGTCCCTCACTGATGGATCGACTCCATCTGGCTGAACATTACCTCCTCCAAAATAACAATATCCCATCCCTCCTCTCTCCCACCTTCCCTGCACACACGATGCGAATCCATGAGGTAGAAAAAGAGAAATTACAGATCTTTATTTGCCAACTTTGCACATTTTCTCCCTCCCCCCATTTCCATAAAACAACTCTTTTATTCCCAAGGAGGAATGGGGGGTGGGAGCTTGTTATTTTTCTATTTCAGATAAAAGGTTGGCAAAAGAAGAACCCGATTCATGTCATTGTATTTCCTTATTGTCTGCATTAACCTTCCCCATGGTTACTTGTTCTTTGTAATGTTACACTTGTCTTGCTGCAACACATGAATACCCGAGCCAATTTTGTCATGCAAATGAATTCAGTTGGATTGTAAATTGTGTGAAGGAGCATTAGTTTATCAGGAACCCGCCTGCATGCTGCACCCAACTGATTTCTCCTATTCACACCAAGAGTGCAATGTTTTCTAGTTGATCCTGAATGTCCATTCGAAAGCTGTGGGGTTTATTATCACTATTATTATTATTATTATCATTATTATTTTTTTTATTATTTGTAAGGACTTTTACATTTGCATTTACTTATTTATTCAGTCACAACGCTGTATTCCTTTTCTAAAGCCTGATTTATATAATCAAAACCCATGGCTATGCCATCAAAAATGAAATACTAACGCAACCCATGTCCATATTTATTGTAAGCCTGAATGGAAGGTTTGTACCTGTGTTGGGAAGGAACAGACATTATAATCTGGGAGCCATCAGGTAGATAACGTTGCTGGCATTTCACACTGTAAAATGAAAATATTTCTATTGAGGTCGATACCTGTATTTAGAGTGACATTTCTTCAGCCAGCCCTGGGGTTATCACCAATCTGGAAAGCCCACTCAGGACAGAGACACAAACATTGCATCTGCAGAGCAGCCTCCTCCCTGCCAGCTGCCAATCACCCTGGGAAAGGCACTGCAAGGAAATTCCTGAGCTTCCCTGAGTTCTCACCCAAACGCCTGAGTCCCCATGGAGCTGCACATCTGCCTCCTCCAGTGGTGGGAATGTGTCCCCCTGGCCTCCTTAAGGCCCTGATCCCACCAGCTTCACTCCCAGCACCTGCAGTGCCCCACCCTGTCACTGAGCCCAGACCTGAGCACTGTCCCCAAACCAGAGCAAACCTTCCACCTCCCCTTTGCTTCACCCCCAGGAGGTGTCAGGAGGAGCTGGCACAACTTTGCTTTAGAGCTGGAGACCAAAGCCACGATCTCATTTCAGTGCCAGTGACAAAGCTGAAGCCAGGAACACTGACTGGAGATCAACAACCAACTCCCAGGCCTGCCTTGATTTGTAGTGAAGCTCAAAATTATCAATAAGTTGGTGGCAACAGCAGAACAACCTCCAAATCAAGTGCAACAGCCTTATTGCTGCCCTTATCTCCCTGCAGACTGGGCACTATGTCACGGGCAGCCTCAGAAATGAAACCAGAATTCACGTTTCCTCACAATCTTCTCCCAGAATTATGGATGGAGCCAATACTCTGCCAGGCATCTGCTGGATCACACCCGATTAGACAACAAATACCAGGAGTGGCTGTCCCTCTCCTTCCAGGCACAGTGGGAGGGATGGCAGGGACATCCTCCCCTCCCTGCAGTGTGAGAGGCTTTGTCAGGACAGCACAGAGCTGCTCTACCCCCTCACACAATGGGGAAAGGCTGGGACAACTGGGAATGTTCAGCCTGGAGAAGAGAAGGCTTTGGGTGACCTAAGTGTGGCCTTCCAGCACCCAGAAGGAGCCTACAAGACAGATGGAGAGAGACTACTTACAAACACATGGAGTGACAGGATGAGGGGGAGTGGGTTCAAACTGACAGAGAGGAGGTTTAGATTGGATATTCGGAAAAAATTCCTCCTGTGAGGGTGGGGAGGCCCTGGCACAGGCTGCCCAGAGAAGCTGTGGCTGCCCCTGGATCCCTGGAAGTGTCCAAGGCCAGGTTGGATGGAGGTTGGAGCAGCCTGGGGTAGTGGCA